>NC_031774.1:26947311-27238563 GCF_001522545.3 Parus major | reverse complement strand
TCTAGTGAGAGGTGTCCTTGCCTGTGGCAGGGGGGTTGGAGCTGGATGATCTTTCAGGTACCCTTCCAACACAAACCACTCTGATTCTGTGACATCTAACAAAACTGTGAGGTTAAATTATCCTTAGTTCATATCCTATATGTTATTAAGCTCCCATAGTATGGTTTTCTAATACTTCAACTTTTAAAAATCATTAAGGGCAAGTGACAGTTAAATTTTTATTATCTGCATCAAAGTATTTTCTGTTTTTGTGGTAATGAAACAGTTTGACACTTCTAGCTGAAAAAGATAAGTACACTCTGTACTAATTAGAAGCTGCATTTTTTCAATTCTAAGCTAACAAAAATTGGGTAGCAGCTGCTCTACTAATTAAGTACACAGAATGTTGATCACTTCTTCTTGCTGAGTGTCACACTGTTTCATTACAGCATGAACAGGTGCCTGTTTGATATAGCAGATAAAATGTTTTGTAAATTTAAGAGTTAAGATTATAATGTCACCTGAGCCTGACTTAGCCATTAAATTTCACTCAGGAATCCCTTCACCAAGCCAAATTTGTATGCATCAGTTTTCATTAGAATAAGATATCTTTTTATATTTGAGTGAGGTCTTAAAGCAGTTGCTTGTTTTTATATTGAAGAATTTACACTCATTCAAATTTATCTGCCTTCAGCTTTAAGACTTCTGATATTTTTCTCTGCTACATCTTAAAAGTCATTTTGGTGTGAGAATTTTTTTCCAGCAAAGGTTTTTGTATGCAGTGATTATATCATCTGTTGGTCTTGTTTATGATAAACTAAACAGATTGCACTTTTCAAGTCTTTCACTGCAACATATTTTCTCTGCATTTCATATCACTCTTATGGCTGAGCTCTGTCTCTTCTACTCTTTCAATATCTGCATATGTCATTCAGTGTTAGAATGGGAATATTTTTCTTGCCCTAGTTTTGTACTGGTGGTGAATGTGAAAGTTGCTCATTCCTTACTTCCTCTTAGATTGCTAGAGCGGTAACATCTGCTGTTCGTACATATGGTCCACATTGCTTGTCACCTAGCTGTTCTTTTATTTGATTTATTAAAATGCATTAATTTGAATGGTTCTGTGTTGAACAGCAATCCAATAATTTCCTAGGGCTGCACTAGCTTCTTTGCTAATCACTGTCTACTAATCTTTGTCTTGAATGCAGAGCTCATGGTAGGTTGCTGTAAGTTTGCTTCCAAATATGATTTAAAATTTTGAATATTAGGGCAATTACTGATTTATTTCAGTTGAAGCTAATCTTTACAGCAATTCCTCATTCACAGAAATACTGAAAAATGTCACTTGGTTCTTAATATAATTCCTGGTTCATAATGTAAACTTGCTGACTGAATAAATCCAGGATACACTTTTTGCTGTCTTGACTGGGTGCTAGATAAATACTTAAAGTGCACTTTTCCCACATATATGAATATGTAAATACTTTCAGATTATTAAAATGAAGATGCTACTTTAGTAGTTTTACCACAACAGAATTTGTGCTTCAACTTCTTTTTTAGCTTTTTCATGTAGTTAATACACTTCTAAGGACTGCAGATTTATCAGAAGGAGGTCTAATAATGAGACTGCATGCCTTTCTCCAGATCTGCTCTTTTTGATTCAGAAATGCCAACTTGTGTTGTCCTTAAGGAAACTTTGTTTTTTTCCAAAAATTAGCAAATCTAAAAGCACAGCTAGTAGGCATATCCTGCTCTTTGCATAGTCCTTGTTTAGTTTCTTAGGCTGACATTTTCAAAGCAATAAAACACAGTTGTTTGCTTGCTCATTGGTGCTGCAGATCACATTTATATTTATGCCCTTGAAAATACTTCCTTCACCTAAAGTTGAAGCTTAAACAGTGCAAGTGTGCTGCATGGGAATAATTTTCTTTGTCCTAACTTCTTTAAGTGAAATTACTAGAAGTTATTGTAGTTAGCAGTACAGCTAAGGTGTTGGTCCCATGAAGCACTTGGATCCATCCTGTTTCTGTGGGACTGGAGAAGGCACATCTGAGCAGCAGATGCCTGAATGGTCCAAGACAGGACCTGGTGCTGATGGTATTCAAAGTGATGGCAGTCATTCCGTAGGAACAGCAGCAGTGCCACTTGTCACCACCCTTCCTTGCTTCCCTCCTCTCTCCTCCCTCACCACATGTCAGCAGGAGGCACTGGGACAGATTGCCAAGCTGGCCATGTCTCATCCCTCAAAGTGTTGAAAGTCAGGTTAAATGTGGATTTGAGTAACCTGGTCTAGTAGAAAGTGTCCCTGCTGCCCACATCAGGACTCCAAGAACTACATGATCCTTAAGGTGCCTTCCAACCAAACCATTTCATGATTTTGTGCTGTACTTGAGTTTTGTTATAAGAAATTTGGACATGTTTAGAAGTTGCAAGTAGTGTGTCAGATGATAAAATACGGGCTATTCTGTACTGGGGGAAAAAGCAGCCTTGAACTGTTACTTATTATATATGACTTCTTCAGCAGGAGTAAAGAAGCCAGGTTATCTTTACTCTTCTTTTTCCCTCCTTGCTTTCCTGTTGCTAATACTTTATCCCCATCATCGTTTGTCCTTGGTAGTAAAGAAACAGTAAAGTAGCAATTTCCAGAGTTTTTAAATTTTAAAATTTACTTTCTTTAGAGACACAGTAGGACCACTTCTGAGGGTGTTCTTTAAATTATGTCACCATAAATATAATAGGTTAAAATGAGTGAATTTCAGTTTCATTATGTGTCCGCATCGTCCTAGCAAGTTCAAAATCCTTTTCCTCATGGCTTGGGATAGAATCTTCTGAGAGCAAATTACAGTACATTCAGATAACTTTGCTTCTGGTGCCCTTGCAAAGAACTGTTTTCACTTCCCTCTAACCTGTAGCCCAAACTTGTAAATCTCATGCCAGTTGTGATAGATTCTTATGATTTCATACTGGCATATCTGGTTTATTTGAAATAGAGCCTCTGCAAAAATTCATGTATGGGAGGAAAGATTATTTACTGGGCAATAAGGATGCATTTCTTCCAGATGCATTTTATGCATACACTCCAAGGCTCTTCCCTGTGCTCCTTCAGAGTTCCTGCCTGTGAAATTGGTTTTGTTGGAGACAGCAGTAAATGGCTGTGGATGCTGCTTTCTTCCCTTCTGTGACTTGTCTATCTGTAGTCCAGATGTAAATGATGACAGTATACTCCCTTTGTGTGTGTGTATCAATTTGGAATTGGTAGGAACAGTTTGCTTTGAAGAATCACAATTATGGTTGGGTAAAAAATTACTTTATTTACATCTTCAGCTTCTGCTGTATTAGGAATATAAGCTTCCAAATTAGAGGGAAAATGAAAATTAAAACCACAAGTGTATTTGAAGATCTATGGTAGTAAATAGTACCTTCGAGGTATGACCAGCATTTTTCAATTTTGCTGATTTTTTTGTTACTATCATCATATTTAAGTCAGGGAGGACCAACTGAATGTCATGGAGTTCTTCATGATTGCTAGCAGATGAATGTGCTAAAAGGTGAATAATTTTTATCTTCTTTTTGAAATGAGAGAGAGTTAATTTTGTCACTTGTTTAAGAAACAAGCACATGATGTGCCCTACCCTTCTGCATGGAAGGCTTAGCATAGGATGGCAGTCATGGTGCCAGCCTGAGTGAAAGTCAAGTTCCTGGCATTACTCAGCCAGTGCTTCCCATGTGGTTCAGTGTTAGACATTCACTTGCAAGCTGCAGTGTTGTCCTCCTAGAAATAAGCAACATTCATGTTTGTTTCCCTTCAGGCAGCATTTTGACATCTTCAGATTAAATCTCATCATCAAGGCAGTTATAATAGAAAACAATTAGAGTATTTGGAACTAGACTAACTTTTGAAATTAGAACGAATATTAGGTATTTTTTCATTCATGAACTATGGGTTTATGAAAACGTGGGAAGTGAATTCAGTGTATAAGTTGCTTCATCACTTGGTATACAGATAAAATTTTAATCTTTTTCCTTTTGCAGTTAAGTTACCAACTTAAAGTGGGTATCATGTACTGCAAAGCTGGGCAAAGCACAGAAGAGGAAATGTATAATAACGAATCAGCAGGTCCAGCCTTTGAGGAGTTTCTTCAGCTCTTGGGAGAGCGTGTTCGACTCAAGGGATTTGATAAGTACCGTGCTCAACTGGATACAAAAAGTAAGACTTTTTCATTCTTTTTTCCCCCTTAAGTGAACAAAATGCTTGATATGGCTGCTAACTGTCTTTTTCAAGAGAGTTCTTAAAAATAGCATCTTTGCTGTAGGAAGGCAGTTGCTTAATATAAGTGAAAGCAGAGCACGTGTGTAATTTGAATACTCACATGGTCTCTCAACTCTGATAATAATTGGAGTTTGGTACTCATTTGGTATGAAATTATCAATAAAGCTACAAGAAACCAGTAATTAAGAACAAACAGTAGTTGGTATTGCAAATCTATCATCAGTGTGCTGTCTTAAGGCTAATCAATACAGCTGGTATGTCTTTTTTTTTTTTTTTAATGATGCACTTATAGACTGTCTCCAAAATGTTTCATGAACCCATCTATGTCGCTGCACCTTGAAAGGTTGATGTACTGCTTTTCTGATGTCTGTTGCATGCAGTTTTTCTTCTAGGCAGTTTTGTCTTAGTCATCCTGTCAAATGTATTCCTCCCTCTGTGCTTTTTCTTTTTTGAGTTATGGAAATTAAACTGGATTTGGCAGCTATGTTATCAGCTCTAACTGTAAAACATATTGCAACAAAATGCAGTGGTAAGATGATCTTGGGTGACCGTAACTATAAAAGAAACTCCCTGCATTTGGAATCAGTCATGTGAAATACCTGTTTATCAGCTAGCACATGCTGCATTCAATTTGTAGATCTGTTTAAATTACTTGGGGAAGTTTTGTCTTGTATTCCTTTTCTGTGAGTACTGGAGCTAACCAGTTCCTATGGAGATCTTTTGCTATTTTGTTCACTTGTAGCAAAGGGAATGAAATGAGGAGTTTGATTCATGAAAGCTGAAAAACATTCATCAGCTTTAGTGCAGCAGAAGCTGTGGTCTTGTCATGGGTCTCCTGGCACAAACAGAGTACCTTGCTGTGCTTTAATCCTCCGTCATTCTATATTCTGTTCTTAATTCCTACAGCAATTGCATTGCCATCTCCTCAGGCTGTTCTTGACCAGTCTGATCATCAGTCCTCAGAGGGTTCTGAAGCCTCATTTGGTTTTAAACCTTAATTAATACCTATTTTGCACATATTTAACATTGAGCCTGCTTTTTTACACTTGCAGTACTTATATTCCCTCTGTTGTAGCTCCTTCCTTGAGAGCATTTTATAGACACATAGAATAGTTTGGGTTGGAAGGGACCTGAGAGATCATCTCATTTCAACCCCCCAGCCATGGCCAGGGACACCTTCCACTAGAACAGGTTGCTGAAAGATCCATCTTGACCTGGCCTTGAGCACTTCCAGGGATGGGGCATCCACAGCTTCTCTGGGCAACCTGTTCCAGTACCCCACACTAAAGAATTTCTTCCCAACATCTAATATAGACCTGCCCTTCTTCAGTTTAAAATCATTCCCCCTTCTCCTGTCACTACATGTCCTTGGGAAAAGTCCCTCACCAGCTCTCTTGTAGGAAATACATATCATTCTCAAGGTGAGTTTTCCTGTTGCACAGCTCTGAACTGTCATTTTATTGGTTATAAAAATAAGCTAGGTCAAAAATCAAATGGCTATGGAAAACAGAGAAGACATTTATTTATTCTTCTTAATAAGACTTTATTTAGTCATATATTGTGACTTTGTTATTTTCAGTTATTAAAGCAAGATCTTCTCTTCCCTTTCTTCTGGGTTAGTTAAGATGTGAAGAAAAGGAAAATGACCCATATTTTGGTGTCAGTCCACACACACTGATTTCTAGTATGTGTAAATGCTGTATGATTGGGTTGATTCATCTGCTCAAATATACCCAAGAAAGCTGTATATGTCTTCTAAGTACTTTTTAAAAAAATTTTCTTCTGAACAGCAGAATTTTCCAGGGATGTTTTGAATTCCTTCTTGTTGCTTCTGACTTGAGGATAGAATTTTGTCAGCCTTCGAGTTTATGTACTACAATCTAGTACCTGTTGAATGGAACCTTTAAGTTGACTGAATCTCTCCTGGTTTTGAGAATTATCTTCTTGTAATGAAGATTTCTCCTCCATGTTGAGTGCTGGCATATCTTTTTCACATTGCCCAGTAGACCCACTCTTGCTCCATTCTGTATCTAAAAGTACAGAAGGTCTGTATGTGAACACTTCAGTATGACCATAGAGGACAGGAAATCCTCTAAGTGGAAACTGCTGCTTTCATGAAGGATTTCCTACATTTACTTTCAGTCAAGGTTTACAGCCTCACATATGTGGAACCTCATCAACCAGAGCTGCTTAGGAACTCTTTAAGTTGTCTGAAATCTTTCAAGTTAGATTGCCTTCAGGATTACTGAAAAAAGCCACACATGTGAGCCTACATGAGTTCTTAATGAGTAGGTTTAAAGAGCAGCAAATGTGAACAATGGCAGCAGACATTTCTAATTGATCTTGATGGTGGTATGTTCTCCTTTCTGCCTGTGTGCTAAGCACAGATGGAAATGTTGAAAGAGAAGGTGGACAACACTCAGCTCTTTGGATAGCTGCATTTGGAAACACTTAAAGCATATTCTGCACAGGAAATGGGGAAGAAAGCCACTTGTGGTAGGAGAAGTGCTAAAGACCGGATATAGTCACAAGAGCTGCATCTCAGGTTGGGGAATATGTCAAGAGCAGAGTACAGCCAGGCAATACATTTTCCATAGCTACCCTAAGTAATCAGTCAGTCCTTTTGCCTTGGCCTTAACACAGAGACCTGCAAAGGAGGGGAGTGTGGTTTTTTACCGTGACTTAGGTTTACAGGTTTTGTTGAAACAGCTAGGTATACAGCTAGGACGTGAGCTGCTCCATCTTCCAGCTCTCTGCTCTTCTGTTGCTAGAGAGCCCTGTCTTGAAATTATTCTTGCAATCTCCCTACTCAGGAAATTTTCTTGCACAAGAATTCTGTTCAGTGACAGGACAGTTGATTGCAAAGATGTGCTTAAAAACAAGTGTCTCTTCTTTGCCTTGTCAGAAAGGTCAGATCTATGTAGATTACTTTGCTAGTTTCTGTACCTTTGACAATACTTGGCAAGCTGTGAAAAGCAGTTGCACATGGAAAGGTTTTTCTCTGCCTGGAGATGAAATTATTTTTATATGTACTATGGAAATATTCACAATATTTTTAATTTACGCAGATTTAGAAGAGTAAAGTTGCTCTAGCAAAAGATGGGTTCAGAACAGTTATTCTTAGAAATTTTTAGAGTTGGGGTCCTAATCAGTAAGTGTCCATAACAGAGCCAATTCCTTAAAAGGAGGAATCTCATGCATACTATTAACTGGAAGCCTATTTAAGTGTACTGGATCCTTCAAGGGCTTTAGTTTTGGATCTCTGCCCGTACCACTGTGAAAAAGAGATGCTACTTTTCAAGTTTTGTTTGTTTATTTCTAGAATTACCAGAGGGGAAACAGTCTATCGCCTGGCAGCCTGCAGACTTTGGATAGGAAATAGAGCTTGAAAATGTCACCTATCCCACAGTGACTAGGAAGCTTATGGGCATCACTTTAAAGTAATAAACATCACAGTGATCTTTCAAATTATAACTTGAGACATTTTACTTTATTTTCCAGTTGTAATGCATGCTTTATTTCCCTCCCCCTCATTTAGTCTTGCTTCTTGATACTTTAAATTGGTAAGTGGGATCAGCTTGATAATGCTAGGCTTGGTAACAAGGATTGTGTGTCCAACCGAGTGGTAGTGTGGTTGATGTGGAAAATAAGGGAAATTGATTAATATGAGTTGGGAATTTCATGGTTTATCAATTTGATAAGATTATAAACTAAGCTAATAAGGGTAGGTTTCTGATGTTTATATACTGCATGATTTTCTGATTAAGACACAAGAATATAAACCCATAAACTATTAAATAGATAATCTAGGGAATGAATGGACTTCAAATTGACATTTCATTTAGGGCTTGTCAAGAAACCCCAATGCTTGTAATGAAATAATACAGATAGATTACCTTTTTATAACTTTTATTATCTATACTATAACATCTTTCCAACTTTGTGGAAATGATAGACTCACTCGTGGCTCTGAGACTTTTGTTGGGAGACCAACAAATTTTAAGATGTTAAATTGCTTAAGAAGCAGAAATAGGGATGGGGGAAAATGCTTCTGCATTTCTCTGTGTTTGTGTTGCACATATACTTTTGTGTGATACAAAATAAAAGATTGTGTCTTCATTTCTGTCTGAAAACAACTTAGGTATTGTAGAAGTTGATCATGGGTGCTTGGTGTAATCCTTGTGTATAATAGAAGTGCAGTGTTGACAGCTGCTGACAAAGCAAAGGTAGAGGGAAGCAACATTAAGCTCTGAAAATATTTGTTCTTACGCTTTTTATTGTGAGCCTTACTGCAGGTTGTGGTAATGGTTGTCCTGCCTTATCAGTGTAATTTACTTTTCATTCTCCTACAATTTCTTGGAATGTTTTTCTTTGAAACAGGGAGTCAGATTTTCTACTCATAAATGTTTTTATAGAGTTTTCTAGCACAGAGGTTAAACTGCTGTAGAGGAAGGCTGACACAGTCCTGTGGATTCAGTCAGCAGTGTGCTGGGGGTGTCTGCCACAGTTGTGAGCACTATTGTTCTTAGGGAAAAAAACAACTTCAAATGTGAATCTGTAATCCTTGTGAATATAGCTGTGAATTATTGGAAGAACAAAAGACTAAGTTGGATTTTTAAAGGTGATTAATGATGGAAGGGATAAAGGATCAGCTACTTAGCTAAGTAGCCAGATCCAGTAATGGGGCAAGGCTGGGAAAGCATCATGCCATAAACTGGTGGCCAGAGGAGATGTCTTCAGTGTAAAAAGGTGCTAATGAATTTGAGGATCCCTCAGGCCTCTGTTAAACAGAAGGAAATTGAAATAGATTGCAGTGCTGGCTTGCAGTTTTGACCTTGAAATGATGGATGTTATTCCAGTGCACAGTCTTGGATTTTATTGCAATAGCTGTGATTTGATTTAAAGCAAACACCTGCAGTTATGGTGGTGTACTTCAGGAAGAGTATTCTGGACTTCAAAAAAGCTGAATGGTGAGAGAGATGCACAATCTGTAGTGCATATGGACTTGTGATGGTAGTTGGATTTGAATAGGAGGAACTGTAAAGTGCTTGGAAATAACTGGAATTACTAAATGTGTCATTTGGATTGTAACCTGATTATATAGATTGCAGAATCAATGCTGTTCTCAGAAAATATTTTTCTGCCCAAAATTAAATCCTGCCAGAGAAGTTACAAGTTTGGCATAAATATGTAGGTGTTCTGTAATATTTTTTTGTCAGAATTACTTTATTCCCCCAATACCTTTTGGGCTCCTTCCCTTTGGAGGCCACTGTCTTACACCCCTATCTTTTTGCACCCACTTCTCTTTCCAATTATTTGTAATATTTTTGTATGCTCTCCTTCTAAAAGATGATGTACCAATCAGTATATTTACAGTTCAACAGATAAAGCTGTTGTGAAGTTGCATTGATGTTTATGTGACTTTTGGGTGTATCTGTCCTCCTTGGGTGTGCACTGCAGCTAGCAGGCAGAGGAGAGAGGCTGTGCAAGATGAAACTAACCCCTTTCAGCTGTCCTGGTGTTCTAATTAGCATTAAAAAGAAAATAATTAGCATACTTAATATTACTATTAAATAATTAAAAATTAATATTTAGATTGTAGGAATATTTTGTTTCTAATTCCCTTTTTGTTATAGATAGGTAATTTGGAAGTACAAAATCTCAATGTGGCTACAATATAGAAAACTTTCCATTTCATTTTACAGGTCATTTTGTGTTTCATTTACAGTAAAGCTACCTCTGTTTTATTATTGTGAATCTGACAGGGAACAAACTTCTCAACATTTATACTCAAAATCTGGGTAAATAAACTGTATATTTGTTACTGTAAATGCATCACAAACCTCAAATCTGTTATCTTCTTAGTAATATGATTTCTCTGCTAATGAAAATGCCAAGATAGAGTTTTTAACAGCTTTTTAAAATACATTGTTATAAATAGCTGTGATTATATAATTTAGTAGCATGTTTACATAACTTTGAATAGCCAGAATGCTTTCCTTTCCATATATAAAGCTCATTATTTTTCACATTGTGTTTGAAAGCAGGCTTTTTTTGCACTGTGAGCTTCAGTTGTATTTAATAGATATATACTCACTATTTTATATTTAACTATACTGCTGCTTAAGTTATTGGCATATTTTTTGAGGTCACTTTAAAGAGTGAAAGAAAGTGAAAACATGTTCACAATTTGCCTGTAATCAAGCGTTATTTTCAACTAACACTTTGTAAACTGAGTACTATCCCCCTGTTCTTTTTTTTTTTCTTTCTAAACATCATAATCCTAGTTTTTATCTCTAGTGTCTAGTTTTAGATATTTAGATAACTTTACCTGGTTTTAGTTATTTTCTCTCAACTTGGAAGTCTCTCCATCCATGTTTAATTATTTCTGTGGCCTGTTTCTGGATCCTTTGTCTTTCTTCTCTAACTTTTAAAATAGGGTGGCCAGAACTCAAAACAGGTGAGATTACCTTAGATTAATATACCAGCATCATAATGTAATTTTTGTGGCCTTTTTCCATCATCAGTTATAAGCATGCTGGCATCCTTTGTGGGGTTTGGACTGTTCCTGTCCATAAAGCAGCTGCTGTAGTGAAGGTGCTATCTAATTTCATTCAGTTAATTTCAACTCCTGATGTTTACGCTTAAGAGAACTCATCCTGTTCTTATGGTGGGTTATAGGTCCTTTGCTGTTTAATTATGCATGAGATCATGGTATTCATTTTCAGTATCTGTCTGCATTCCATTCTGAAGTCTTTTTCACATTCCTTACAGTTCAGTTTCATTCTGAAATACTGGGTGGTGCCTGAAAATTTCTCAGACTTTTTTGTCATTTTTCACACTTACGTAGGCTTTCTTCAGGGTCTTCTGGTATAAATTCCCCATTCCTAACAAGTTTTTGTCTGGGAAAAGTATTTAAGAGTGCACAGGCTGTCTTTACGTGACACTTACTTTGGCAGGTGAATAAACTCTGAGTAAGTTCTTACTTGCTGATATTTCATCTAGGATTGAGGATGAATAAAAATTCTTGTCTTGGCTGATATTTATTTTTTTTTAATAATAATGAAACTTTGTTTTTAAACATTTTTTTTTTTAAAAAATAATTCTTTTGTCTTCTTTAACTGCAGCTGATTCAACAGGTACTCACTCTCTGTACACAACATACAAGGACTATGAAATTATGTTCCACGTTTCTACTATGTTGCCATATACTCCAAACAACAAGCAACAGGTAAGATGGGCTCAGAAGTAGATGAACTATTGAGTGTTTATGACAACTTTTATTGGTTGCTAGGAAAAAAACACTTAAGGAATCAAAAGTAAAGGTGGCTGTCTCTGTGTCAGGGAGATGAGCAAAGCAGATGATTGTAGGTACATTATAGATTTTTCTCCATTGGACTGTTTTCTATTTAACTGTGCAGTACTTTGATGTAAATAGTATGCAGTAATGTCAGTAGCACATGTCAGAAGGACCACAGTGTACCTGATGATTTTAAATAATTTTAAACCTTCTACAGCTAAGTCAATTGCCCTTGAAAAAAACACCACAGGTTTGCCTACAGCAAATTGTAATATGCACAGAGATAATGAGTGGGTGGTCCAGCACACTACATAAGAGTATGTGAGTCAAGATCCTTTATTTTCCCTTTTTTTAAAAAAACTGAACTGCTTTGTTCCACTGAAGTACCTGCTCTTGTTAAACACTAAGCCATATTGTTTTGTATGATGTATATGCATTTTATTCTAGAAATGGCACTTTGTACTTCTGCAAATAAAATAGGGATTTTTGTTTTACAATAAAAGATAACATAGAACGTTTGCTTTTGTACACTGAACGTTCTACTGCTCTGTAGCTCACCTTCTCTTGTACTGTAGTCTTATATTTAGTGAAAAAAGCCTACCAGGAAATTATTTATAGCATGTCTTAAAGACAATGACAACTTATTTTCAGCTTGAAATAGAACCTACCACTGGCTTGTAAAAAGGTGTGAAATGGAGGATGTTTTCCTGCTTCCATGTATCACTGATTACTCTTGATACTCACAGGATTTGTTTTTCCCCTTTGTTTAGCTTAAAATTTTCCCTTATAAATTTGCCCTGTATACTACACATAGAAATGAAATTGTTATGAAAACAATTATGCCTGAAATTTATTAGGCAAACAACTAATTCTGGTACTTGTTATATCACCCTCAATTGTTTCACTTTTCCACTTGAAGTATCACATGGGAAAAGAAAATGAGCAATAGCAATTTATAATAATGAGAAATAAATAATTGGAAATTTGTGAAAAGTCTGTTTTAACCTTTTTTTTTTTTCTTTCCTCATTAAAGCTTCTGAGAAAACGACATATTGGCAATGATATTGTGACAATAGTTTTCCAGGAGCCTGGAGCACAACCATTCAGCCCAAAGAACATTCGATCCCACTTCCAGCACGTCTTTGTCATTGTGAGAGTGCACGGGCCCTGCACTGAGAGCGTTTGTTACAGGTAGCTATTGCTGCATTCACTGAAAACACGGAAGTTGAGCGCAAAGCCAGCGTCATTCTTCTCCAAAATTCTCAGTAGGCAAATGTAATGAAAGATGAGGATCAAGGAGGTTTTGAGTCATATTTAGAACTCTTTTACAGAGTAAATAGATACATGAATATGTAGGTGGAACTTGGCCAGTGAGGAAGCTGCTGCTGTCAGATGTGAGTACACGCACACACGTGCACATACACGCACAGCACTTGGAAATTATTTTAGAATTGCCTTCTCCCTTTCTGTTCTCTTCATTAAGATTATACTAGATGAATATTTTTGCATTGAAAAGAATAGAACAAAGGAAAAAAACACTTCCACTTTTTGCTTAGATAATTTGGTCATCTAAGTTGATGCTCCATTTTTGAAATTAAGGGAGTTAAAAAGTATGACTTAGCTTTAAGGAAGAAGTAAAGCTCTCTGAGGTTATCTCCATTTCTTATCTCTTTCAGTCCACCAAAGAAATGACAGAGAATTATGCAGCAAAAAAATAAAGTCTTAATGTGACCCTAAAGTTAATATGATTAAAATAGAAAATGTTAATTGATAGTAACATGTAATAAGGAATTGCAAGATTATATTCCTATTAGTATAATTTTTAAAATTAAATTGCAAGCATATATAGATAATGTTTTTGAGTTACACTTCTTTTTACTATCAGTGAAAGTTCTTACCTTTGTTATATACTGAACTCTAAAGTATTTTCACTTTTAAATGTTGACTGATGTCAGAAAACTTCTATAAAGCATATTGATTTCAAATAAAAAATGTCAGCAGAGTGGATTTAGAGCATGTGTCTTGAAATGAGGTAGCCTTAGAATTAACTTGTTTTTCCTGAAATACAAATATTCACTTAAGAATATTATTAAGGCAAGTGCTTATTTAGAGGAGAATCGAAGACTGCTCTGTATGAATTGGTGTATTCATTATTTTTTTAGTACAGATAGATGGCTTAAAGGCTTTTCACTCCTCAAAAGTTTTTTGTAAAGTTCACAGAGCATTTCTGAAATTGATGCTGAACTTTACATATATTAACTCTCCTGCACTAAGAATGTTTGTGTTGGTACTCTTTTTTCAGGCAGCTTATTGAACAATTCAACTCTTGCATAATTTATGTGAACACAGCTTGTTCTTAAACTCTTAGACATATGTTTCAGCTCTTACCCTGTACAGAAAATGATTTTGAAGCAAAGAGAACATAGGAAATGTATCCACAAGGGCTGCAGATGCATCTTCCACTTGAGTTGCATATCACAACATAGATCTACTTTTGCCTGTTACTTTAAGTAATATGACTGCATATATTTTCTCCCTTTTAAAACACATTGGAAAGGTTGATACTTGCTGAACTGTAATAAGTTCAAGTATCTGAGGGTTCTGTTTTTGACCCTCAGACTCCTGAATCAACTCATTTTTCAAGTGTTTACAACTACAAAGGCTAGAACCTCATTGGTTGCTTAATAGTAATTTTTGCTTTAGTGATGGTACAGGCTTACATTTTAAGGAGAGGGGAAACAGGTATGAAAAATAGTTGGGAGAATGTTGGTGTTCATTTTGATACACAAGATCAGAACATTGTATGTTCTCTGTACTGTCTTCAAGATTGAAATACGTTTTTTCCCTGTCCTCTCAGTGCAAACACTTGATTTAAATTTGTAGAATTCTATTATGAAAAGTTGTTCTAGGAAACTTTTCAAAGCAAGTTTGACCTCTTTTTCACTGAATTATTTGGAACAGTTTCATGGATTCATAATTCTAGACAAAACAGGAAACCATATAGCATTAAAATGTACTGGAATTTATATTTAAAAACTACATAAAAGGAATAAAATCAAGCACTGTCTTGGCCAATGATTCTCCCTCCCAACTAAGATAAACAATATTTCAGAAGTCTGGCATCTCTGAGCATTGCTCACTTTTTAAAACTTCTCTAGCATGTGTTAAAGATTGAATTCTTATCCCTGTGATTCATTACACTGAATACTGGATCAAACACAATCTTACTGGTAATTTCTGGTAGGTTTTCACTGCATCCAGTAATTGTTAATAACAGACCCTTCAGGTCAGATAGTTGCTTCGTGAGCACCCCCTGTTGCATACTTTGAGATATACTGGCATGCATTTGAAGGAAGTATTATAGTAATGACATCTTTCAGTATCAGTTGCCAGAAAATATAATAATTAAAAAACAAAGAAGAAACCAAAGGAAAAAAAGCACCCCAAGTAATTCAGAACAAACAAACATAACACCCTACCGCTCAAAACCAGAAGACACAGTTGTAGATTGGGTGACTTAATTTTTATTTTTGGTGTTCCTGTATGTCCCTGCAAAAGATTTACTCTGAAATCTTAGTATCTGATTTTTGGGGGGGAATTTCTCTAATTATGTTATCACTGACATGCAGTATCAACTAGTGAGGTTTTCAGTGTAGAAATGTAGAACAACAGTGTGATGCACATACGCATTCAGTCACCAGATGATTTTCTCTGTGGAACTGGCCTTGTAAGATGACTTCATTGTCTTTATCTTTTTAATGTGTTCATTTAATCTATATTTCTAGTGTTGATCATACACTTGGCACTGCTTTCAGATGAGCCTTTCAGCATTAAGTAGCTACATTCTAAGCTAGGCTTTCTAATAGTGTGAGTTACAAATTTTTATATCACGACCAAACAAAATTCAGAACACATGAGTGATTACTTATCAAACTCCCCTACATTTTTGTACTTGAAGCACATTTTAATCTGCCTATATCCAAATCCATGCTTTCTGTTTATACAGTAGAGAGCCATAACCTCCACACTGGTAACACTGATATATAAATTTAGGCATATTGCTGAGAAAAGAAAAATTGAGGGAATGTATTGTCTGTAAGCAAAAACTGCTGAATTTGGCTAGAGTGAAACACTATGTTTCTTCCTTATTCTTTTATTTCATTTAGTGTTGCTGTGACAAGATCCAGAGATGTACCATCCTTTGGCCCACCTATTCCAAAAGGTGTGACGTTTCCTAAATCAAATGTGTTCAGGGACTTCTTGCTAGCCAAAGTCATTAATGCAGAGAATGCTGCTCATAAATCAGAAAAGTTCCGCGCGATGGCCACCAGGACCCGGCAAGAGTACTTGAAAGACTTGGCAGAGAAGAATGTCACCAACACACCCATTGACCCTTCCGGCAAGTTCCCCTTCATCTCGCTTGCTTCAAAAAAGAAGGAGAAGTCCAAGCCTTATCCAGGAGCAGAGATCTATAGTTCTGGTGCTATTGTCTGGAGTGTCCATGCAAAAGACTACAGCAAGGGTATGGAAATAGACTGTCTCCTAGGCATCTCTAATGAGTTTGTAGTCCTCATTGAACAGGACACAAAAAGCGTGGTGTTCAATTGCTCCTGTCGAGATGTGATAGGGTGGACTTCAACGGACACAAACATCAAAATATTCTATGAGAGAGGTGAATGTGTTTCTTTGGAGAGCTTCATCAGCAACATTGATGACATCAAAGAGATCGTCAAAAGGCTGGAGGTTAGAATGTGTTCCCTTGTTCGGTTCCCCTTCTTTGCTTTCTCCTCTCACCCCTCGACCAAGTAAAGCTTCAATTTAAATAATGCCTGGGATTCCTAAAACTATTTAAATTGTTTATAATTAAATTTCTAGGACTTCCCTGCTTCTGTTTCTCAAAGCTGAATATTGCTTTCACTTTTATTAGATATCAACTAGTCTCAGCTGGCTGTGTGTGTGTGAAAAATATATTAATATATTAAAAAGACCAGGTCCTTCAGATGCAGAAGTTGCTCCCACACAAGTACAGAAGTGTCAGATTATTTCTTCTCCTTGTTTTCCTTCCCTTTCTCTGTTTTATAGGCTTGCTGTATCTTGTTTCAAATGAATGTGCAATATCTTTGAGACTAACTTATTATGTTGCCAGCAGGGTGCAGTCCCAATCCCCACTGCAACCTTCAGATATTCTCTGAATGCATGTGATAAATTAAAAATGCAGTGAATCCTGGTATCTCCCTATAAAACATCTGTCCATGCTCATTTTGTATCCAATTAAGTTATGAAAGAATGTGCTACATTTCACTCTCTCTCTTTTCTTTTCTTTTCTGTAATTTCATAACTGTAGTTTTATAACAACCAGAAAAAAAGGAAATCTAGGCCCTATTAAATTGTTCTTGATGATATTCAAGCTCATGGTACATAGAAGAGTTGGCATAGTCCCCAGTTTACTGTGCTAGTAGCTCCATGCTACCACATTCTGACTGAAAAGTCATATTGCTGTTTCCTGAAACAGCCAGAAATGGAGAATGTTTTTTTGGTTACTAAAGTATAAAAGACAGAGATGCCTGTGTAACTCCATGTGTTTTTCTGTTGTGTGCTGCCATGTATCTTCTAAAATTCCTGTGGTTGCAGTAAAAATTCCAAGGCAGAACTTGAGTAAGCAGATTCTACTGAAAATATTAGTTTGAGCAACAAGACTCATTGCAGCTGATTACGTACCTAGGACTGCAATATATATCCCTTGATCGTGTCCCACCGTGATCCTTGGGAGTTGGTTGCTCAAAACTCGAGTCCCTAAACATCTGTTAGCCCCAGAGGTGTCTCAATGCGTTAAACTCCGTCTGCATTTCAATTCCCAGCTTGTGACCAAGGGCTGTGAAACAGTGGAGATGACTCTGCGCAGGAATGGCCTGGGCCAGCTGGGCTTCCACGTGAACTACGAGGGCATTGTGGCGGACGTGGAGCCCTACGGCTACGCGTGGCAGGCAGGGCTGCGCCAGGGCAGCCGCCTGGTGGAGATCTGCAAGGTGGCTGTGGCCACCCTGAGCCACGAGCAAATGATTGATCTGCTCAGGACATCGGTTACAGTCAAGGTCGTCATTGTCCCTCCCTATGAGGACTGCACACCACGCAGGTATTTTGCTCTGAAACTGTATCTTGTTTTGTGGGAAGAGCCACCACAGAGTGTTAGCCTCCAAAAAAAAGTGGTACAATTATAATACAGCATCCAGTATTTTAAGGTTGGGAGAGGGCAGCAGGAAAAACTGCCCATATTCAGTCTCCATGCCTCTCAAATATTCATTGAATACCAAAACGTAGTAATAACGTCTGAAGTAGTTCATGTAACCATGGAATTTAACATGGAAATCAAACCATTTTTTAGTCATAATAAAATTCTTTTAGTCATAAAAAATTTTTCTTTAGTCATAATTGTGTGTTTAGCATGCATCAGAATTGATTGTGCACGTTCCTGCCTGCTTTCCTATTTGCTGGTAGTTTGTAATGCCTGTGGATATAATTCTTGAAACTAGGAATAGACTTACATGCTTCCATTTTCACAATAAGTAAGGCTGTAAATTATGAAGGTTTATCAAAGGTGTGGATCATCTGGCCAGCAAAATTGCTGCAAATGTAAAGTCTTCTTTACTCATAGATCTTGTTGCATCTGTCTCACTTCCCATCTGTATTAAGCCTGAAGCTCACGTCAATTGTATTGCTGCTTTTATAGCTTAAAATTGTTTCTTCATCAGGAATAAGCAGTATTGTGTGTTTTTGGTTTTTTTCTTAAAGTGGACATTAAATCCCTCCATTTTTCCTGAATTCATACTTAATCTTTTATAACTTTTATGAATTCTCAGCAGTGTCTGTAGCCTTCAGCCACACGTCTGTCTAATTGAATATTCTTGACATCCTGTATTTGTATCCTAGAAATGCTGCTATATGATTAAAATGCAATGATGTTTAATGGAATAAATTTGCCTGCAGGCTGGCTGAAGGCTTAGGATAGGTTTGCCAAGAAGCAAGTCCAGTTACCAGAGTTCAAAGGGTTCCTTGGAGTGAGAGACCAAGAGAGCATTTTTGTAGTGCTCTTTTTTAGTCAGTCTATACCTTTGTAGGTGTAACTACTAAATCTTTATATACTTAAGACTGGAGCTGAACTTTAACACATATTTATTATATTGATATGAAATTGTGTCTCTGAGAAACGAACTGGTACTTTTATAAATAAAAGAAAAACCCTTGTTTGTTTTTACTGTAAGCAACACAAACTCCTTTTTTAAATGCTAGCAACAGAGGAGCAGAGAGAAAAGGAGTTTTATTTGTCCTTTAGTTGTCAATGGAAAATTGAATACATGTCAGGGATTAAAATGAGCAGTGGCATAAGGTCACCCATAAGATATTTGGAAAGCTTTTGTGCAGTATTTAGCAGCCCGAGCAAATGGAAGGTTCAGCTGCAGTCATCATGAAAGGATTAGAGCAGAAAAATCAGTGTGGAAAGCAGAGATCCTATTATTTCTGAACTATATTAAGTACAGCCAAAAACAGGCTTACTTTTAGTGTATCCAAACCCATAGCAGTAAGAGGAATGACTTTTTGAAATACTGTACTCACAGAGTTTTGTCGTTCCCATCTAGTGAGCAAGTGTTCATGGTGGGTTATTGCTAGTTCTAAAATTCCATAAAGCAACTCTTGATCCCCACATTTGCTCTATCCAAAATCATAGAAGTTCAAGAACTGTCTTGTATTTGTAGCTGTCCTACATGTATTACTAGAGACTGCAGTTAAGTATTTGCACAAAGCAGTGTCTCTTTTGGCAATCAGTTTTCTGCAATTGGAGTCCTTTTGTTGTGTCCTCTGGAGGTCACTGAGTATTTCTACTGCAATAACTTCTGCAGACCATAACTAAAATGAAGATGCATTCTGCTTGGAATACTACATTCATATGAGAAGCAGTTCCTGTCCTAATAAATTGGTTGGCGTGAAGTTGGAGGAAGATCAGGGGAGCAGTTAGATAAGCTGACTTGGCAACAGGCACATGTACAAGGTTATTAGGAGATGCAAAAAATAAATCCAAATACCCCAGTTCGCATTCTAATGCCCTGTGCGGAGGCAGCCCTTGTCATGGTTAAGTCTCTACTAAACTATGGTTATTAAGACATTGCAACTGAACTCATTTAGTGGACTGATTGCTGACCTTGAAGCTAAGGACACTGTATTAAGAGGAAATTGTACATTCCTGCTTGTTAAACTGTAAGTATGTTGGGGGGGGGGGCGGAGCGTGGAAGAGAGAAACCCAAACTAAGTACATAAGCGCTAGGGAAAGAATAAAATGGAAATAAATAGGGAAATAAAATATAAAGAGAAAGGAAAATACAAAGGATGTCAATTATCAATATTGTAGTTCAGTTGTGAGTGGCCTTATCTCCTGCTCATCCCTATCTACCATGCAGTGGATCACATGAGAGTGGCCTGGGAGACTTTCAGGTGAAGCTGACCTACATGTGCTTCAGAAGCACATCTCTTGCCTTCAGACTGGTAATTTAATTTAAACATCAAGATGAGCGGTTAGACCAATGTAAAACCACAAAATGAGTGTATTGTGGGCAGCAAGACCTCAGCACTGACCGTTTCACTTTGTCTGTTCCTATTAGACTGTACAACTTGCTTATGTCAGCAAGATAACAAATTCTGTCTTGTTTTTGGTTTTGCAGGGAAGAGATACTATTTCTCACCCCAAATGGTGTAATTGCTTAGATGAGGAAGAGCTGTGGGTTCAAAATTTTGCACTGTTTTTTTATTTTTCTTTGCATTAGAGAGTGATCTATGTAGAGAAAGTAATCATGATAAAACATACTCCCTTAGTATTCACTCAGAGATATATACATTTGTCAAGAGAAATACCAAAATTATCCTAATTGAAGAGGAAGACCACATCTTTTTTCCAGGAGCCTCATTTGAAATGTATGCAGAAGTTTTCCCTGCTTCTTATGTAGGCTGCATCAGCTTATGTCCTGTTCTAGTCAGATGTTTATGCTGGGCTGTTCCTCAGGAAGCAAAGGGCATCTTAGGGGATTGGCACCTACAGTTCCCAGCAAGTCTCTTCATAATGTGCACATTTAACAACTGAGGTACTCCAAAGCCAAAGGTGTTTGAAAGTTATGTGCAGTTCCTTTTTCATGTGACATGTCTTCTAATGTCTGTGCATCAGAAAGGTGTGTCTCAAAAACAAACATCTCAGGTCTTATTTGTCTGGGTGTGGGTAAGTTCTAAAGCCCACGGCTTTTTAAAGAAGAGGAGATACCCTTCTAACTTATCTTTTTAGCTTTTGTAGCCCAGTAATTAGATGGAGAGTACCAGCTTGACCAACTGGAATGCTGGAATGGAGGGCTGTGAACTCTTCTGGAGGAATAGACAAGACAGGCAATGGGTTAGGAAGTGTTTGATTTATGAGGGCTCAATGATGATGACAACAGGGTTATTAATTGGTGAAAATCAGGGGCAAGGCCAACAAGGCAGATTCCATGGTAGTCTGTTGTGGATCACTCACCAGGACAAAAAGGCAGACTCTCACCATCACTAGTCCTTTTTCTTGTGTAAGCCTTCTAAAATTTGTTAAATAAATGTTTCTTATAAAGGAAAATCTCATACTTCCATAGAATTGATTCAGCTTCTGTTTTCAGATTTTTCTGCTTGTGAACAGAACATATTTTTTCTATTTTTTTATAGCTGCATATTAAATGTCTTCATTTCCAGGAGTTCTTCAGAAAACTACCGTATGCCGGTGATGGAATACAAAGTGAATGAAGGAATGTCATATGAATTCAAATTTCCCTTCAGAAATAATAACAAATGGCAGCGAAATACGAGCAAAGGACAGGGACCTCATGTGGCTCAGGTACCATCTCAAATCCAAAGTCCAGTACCATCTAGGATCAGCTCTGGAAAAGGAGAAGGAAAAATGCCACCCCCAGAACGAGCCAACATTCCCCGAAGCATCTCTAGTGATGGGCGCCCGTTGGAGAGCCGGAGGTACGTGTCTTATTCACAAACGGCTTTTCGTTGCTGCTCTGAATCTTGCCTGGAAACATTCACAGGAGTTTTATCTAAATATCTGAAGACTGCTTTTAATCTTGGTTTCAATTAATCAAAAGACAGCATGACTATGAGTGAAACAATAGTCAAAAGGAAATATCTTTCCTGGCACGATTAACCACAAAATGAAGCATGTTGGGATGTTTCCCTGTGTTGGATGATATTCTGAAACTGCTGTATTGTTACTTAAGTTTTAAATGAGTTACAGTCAGAGTTTTAGAGCTGAGTGTTCATCAACTTCTGCATTTTGAAAAAGTAAATAAAAAATTCATCTTGTTCATAGGCTTGGTGGAATCGCCTAAAGCACCCAAGGCAGAAATAGTATCTGACAGGACTTTTAGCAAGAGAATTATGACTAGTACAGAAAGCAAATTTATCTGACTGGGGAGTCTTCAGACATTTTAGGCAAGAGGAGAGATTGTTCTAAGTTTGGATTTCTCCAGGGTGCTTTGGGGTTTTTTGTTGTTTTCAGTTCTTTAAACAAGAAAACGATTATTAGGATAAAGGTATCAGGTCCATCATGTCACAATATTGTCATTCTTTCATGGAAAAAGATGTATTTGATAGCATTCAAATGAACTGTCATTGTTTTGATTATCAATACAAATCTTTCTCTGCATTTGTAGTGAGATCTGTGGAGGGAAACACATTAATAGTTTTTATTTCTTACTTTGGACAATTCCTTAGGGGAAAAAGGGCTTTAAATAGGTTCTGATCATCTTTGTGGATGCAAAATATAAAGCAGTGGTAATAAGATGCGTATTGTAGAAAATGTAGAGGAGAGTTCTAATGAAACAATTTAAAATCTTTTTCACGTCCAGAAGAACTGAGGATGGAAAAACGTGTTCAAAAATGGTACAGCCAAGAAACTACCAAGGTGAAATAGAAACTTCTGTGTTGGATACCTTGTTAGGAAATTAGTCATTGCTAAGGACTTAATATTCTTACTTTCTTTTCCTTAAATATAGACTGAAAAGCTCCTGTTTGTGGGAGTTGGAAAAAAAAACCTGCAACACTGAAGGCACTAATAATTTCACAACCTGGCTAGATTGCCTGTTAAAAAAGGTTGCAGAAGCCACTGAAATGTTGGACTTGGTTCTCGAATGATATATTTGGACCAGCATAAAAATTGCATGGCTACAGGCTATATCTGCCTGTTATAGCTGAAGACAGGCAGATGCTGAACTGGAAGGAACAGCAGCTGAGCTGATGACGTTTTTTGCTCTCTCCAATGCTGAGCAATCTCCTTGTGTAGGTCCAGAAAGTATAGTATTACTTGGGAAAAGCTTAAGGCAGTGAGAGACTGTCAGATTCTGTTGAGTTGCTGGTTTTTGCAGATGCTTCCATCTCATCATGGTATTAACCAGAGAGCTTGGGTGCAGTCTCAAGTTGGCTTGTGTTGAAGAGAGAGCCCTTGGCTGCCCTGAGAGCATGGGTGTTAACAACTGTATGCTCCTTGTGCATAAAACTGTATGCGGGCAGCATCACACACCTAAGGCATTCAAGATTTATCCAGTCTCTGGAGGCTTCTAGAGGCGGGTTATGGCCTGATAAATGTTTGCAAAGTGAAAATTACATTTTCTTAGTATTTGTTTGCAAAAAGCGAAACTTTGACTTTTCATTTCCTTCACTTTCGGGGCATGTAGCTGGTTTGGTTTTTTTTCCTCTAGGCATTCTTTTAAGTAGTCTTTTTATTAGTATTCAGAAAGGGTTCTATTGGATCTTTCATCCTTAAAAGTTTATTATCAAAGTAGGTTTTAAATTTCATTGGGAATTTTTCTGGATGCTTGAAAAATATCTTCTCTCATCTTTCTGGTCTGCTAAACATGCTAGTCTTGGGTGAATCAAATTTAAATATATCATCACTTGCATAAGGTTAATGTCTTTCCAGTTAAAGTGAAGAAATACATTTTTGTCATTTCAAAGAAATACAGGAGGGGGAAAAACCTCAACAATAAGCTTACTCCAAGACTCGTCTTTTCTCTACACGATAAAAGAAATCTTTGCTTTTCAGATAGTTCAGATACTTCGTATTGTGTAAAGTCTTAAAATCAGCAAAGGTGATATTTTCATAGCCCTCTTAACTACTGTCTCGTTTAGTTTTTCACCACTATTTTTCATATTTACCTTAAAGAACACTGAGGAGGAAGTGCTGAAATCTGTGCATGTTTCTGGTGCTGGCAGCAGTGATGGTGCTTTGGTCCCTTTAGTCCATTTAAATATGTTAGAAATAAATCAAATCTGCATTACCAGTCTTGAGAATTTCATTAGAGGATTTCTTGAGGATTTCACTTCATATTCATCCAAACATCATCTCCCCATAGAAACTGCTATTGTAGGTGGGAGAGTGTGTTGCTTGACAATCCCTCATTCTGAGAAGGCAGACAAATGCCCAGTCCTGTGTCTAACCAGCAGAGTACTTAAATTTGCCTTGTATTGTCTTTATGTATCCCATTTTACTAGCTTATTTTCTCTGATCTTCATAGTACCTGGATCCTTGAATGTAGTCATTATTGATATGGGTGGCTATTTATAGGCAGGAAAAAAATCCAGAACTTTATAAATCTTAAAATAAATCCCTAATGTTGCTGCAACATTAAGACTGAAAAATCTAATAATATAAATTCAATAAATCCCAAGTTGTGGTTTATTTCACAATATTAATTATTACATGTGGGATACTATATAACTTACAACCCAGAATTAATATCAGAAGGATATGTTAAGCTAAAAACAAGAAACCACATATGTGTGAAGTAAACCAGAGCTAATGTTATTGAAGACCATGTAATTATAGAGCTTGACTTCTAAAATTTATTATCCCCTCTCTTCTCAGTTTTCAGGGTTTTTGTACGCTTGGTTCCCACACTTTATCAATAAACATGGCGCAAGGAAAGGAGAGGAGATAATGGTAGATAATAATCTGTTCTTAATTAATTTGTCATAAACTCAAACCAGTTTTAGCTAACACTTGATTTGACAGATGTTTGAAAAAGTGTGGAAATCAGTGATAAAAGCATGTTGAAGACCCAAGTCTGGAATTGTGCACTTCAGTCTGCAGTTGAGTACTGTTGGATGAAAGTTCAAGGCTCTTAAATTGAAGATTTCTGATCATAGTCAATATTTTAATCCAAATGGAAAACTGAATTATGGCATGATTGTGGTCACACACTGGCAGTAAAATTCCACAGTCTGGAAGTATTAGAACAATATCATTTATTGGTTTTGTGTCATACTGAGGACTTTCAAGCACAGTCTTGCCCTAAGACTCCATACTTATTTGAATGATGCCCATGTAGTCAGTGACAGTAATTATGCAGTTGTAGATTATAGGTTAATTCCTGGAGGTGGATTCTATTTTAAAGTCTTCCTATATTGCCTAAAAATCCTCATCTGCTGCAGTTTATCTTGGATCAGTGACATTTTTCCAAATATAAACAAACAGGTGTCTGTGTTCATCTTGCCATCCATTAAGTCAGCATTGTAGTACACACACTGGCTACCTCATGGGGTTTGGAGATTTGTTATTTAAATGTTCTTATAGTATTCTTCAAATTAAAGCATGTACTAATTTGAGATTATATACCACACTTCCTACCAGCTCCAGGACCTAGAGCTGGATGTAGCAGTGGAAAAATCAAAGGTTTGTTGGTATGCATGGCTGTGTGGCCAGAGTCTTGCGATGTAAAAGCATCTGAGAAGAGCTGTGCCATCTCATGTCAAGATTTGGTCTTTCTTGTTTGACAAGGGCCATCAAAGGGGACCAGGGAAAAGCAAAATAAATGCTTACAAGTGTAAAGGAAGATTCTCTGCCAGGTCTGTCAGTCCCTTGGCTGTCTGCTGTGTAAGATTGCATGGAGCTGGGTGCATCTGTACTGCTGGGACTGGTATCTCTTCATCCAGGTTCCTGGATTGGTCTTTTGGTAGTTCTAGATCTCCTGCTTGTTCTTTTGTCATGAGGGATAGTGAGTAATCACTGTTTGCTTGGTCCAGGGTAATTCATGTTTGGATGAAGTGAAGCAGAGAGGATAAATTTCTCTAATCCCTGGAGCCACAGAGCTTGTTCAGTGTGTCTTCATACACAAACTCTTCTATACCTCTGGTGTCCCACTGCCTGCTTCTATTTCTTTTCTTGTTACAGTATGTGTTTTCTGAAAGGTGATGATCAAATTGAAAAAGAAACCTCAAGAAGGTACAACATGACAGCATAATTGCATTTTCTATTTCATATGCTATCCCCTTCCTCAAAATTGCTGTGTTTTTTTCCTTTTTGAATGGAATGGAATGGATTGGTTTCCTTTAAACATGAGAGCATTTGAGACAGCGTTTGCAGTGAATTGTTGTGGCTTGCAGTATTATTAGGACTGTAAAACTCAAACACATGGAAGGTAAGCATGCCAGAATGAAGATTTGCTGTGCTGTTTTTTTCAGAACTTGTGTAACTGTATATTCAGATGCTTCTTTTGATTAAATTACAAGAATTTCTTTTAACAGAGGACATCTGCCTCATTCAATTCACACAGTGGATGCAGCTCATTAAAGAAGAGCTATTTAATTTTTTTTTCCCTCTTCATTACTCTGTCCCTTATTTACTGGATGACATTCAAATCCTGCTGTAAAGATGCCATTACTAATTCCCCTCTAAGCTTTACAGTGGCACCCATTACTATAGTTTCTGAATGCTTCATGGGTATTAATTAAACTTAGTTTCCAAAATTCTTGTGTGAGATGTCTTTGGCCCTCTTCAGATTAAGAACAAAGGTGGAG
The DNA here is from genome assembly GCF_001522545.3 of Parus major. Classification (NCBI taxonomy): domain Eukaryota; kingdom Metazoa; phylum Chordata; class Aves; order Passeriformes; family Paridae; genus Parus; species Parus major. The sequence continues at coordinate 27,212,155 of NC_031774.1, read as the reverse complement.
AGTTAAATTATGTTCTAATTATTTGTTCTACTTATTTTGACCATCTCATATTTGGAAGTGTGCCCAGCATTGTTAATATTTTATATATATTCAAATGATAGCCTCAGTTGACTTCAGCTGTTTTAGGAAGATTTCAGCTCAGAGATATAGTGGGCCTTGGAATCAAATAAGGCTTTTGGAAAATTAAAATTAGCAACAACAAACGAAAAGTTGTCATTAACAAATACAGTAGTGGCCGCATTGGAGTGTTCCAGCAAGCACAAAGTAAGAGTTCAGTTTGCCAAGTCAGCACTGACTGTAAGGCCATTTTTCCTCTTCTGCCAGCCTGAGCCTCCTTTGCTTCTGAGCTCTGCAGCTCTTGCAGGAGAAGCTGTAGTACAGTATAAGACCTGTGCCTGTAGAGTTTTACAGGAAAAGGCACCTGTGTATGATCTTATAATTAGAGTGCCTTAGGCCATAGGCACAAAGTGACCTAGACTGACATTTTTGTTATGATGTGTGTACTACATACCTATGCATGCTGAATATGTGGGGAAAATTACAGCTAATGACATGGAAATTAATTTATTAAGAGCAAGGTAGATGCTTTCAATGTCTGTGTTGTCATATTAAACAAAATAAATGTATGCCCATTCCACTCACTGCCTTCACAAAAGATGATGTTCTTCCCATACTTGGCAAGACTCAACCAGTTCTTTCAGGATGAACTAGGTCTGTTAGAGCTAAATCATGCATGGGATAATCCCAGTTCAATTGACTGCAATGTAATTGTGTCTGTTTAATGTAATGGATGCTTGGCCTAATTTTAAATTTAATTGTGGGACTCATGCACTTAACCATTTTGGCATTTCTTCTTAAAACTCTCTTTTGAAATAGATAAGAGCCTGCTTTAGTATGGCTTTTAATTATAAATAAAGGACAGGATCAGATTATCTTAGCTATAGGGGAATACTGCTAACACAGCACAATACACCTTTTGTCTTGGGAAGTACCTTTCAAATCAAAAGATTTCAAAGCAGCTCAAAAAGTCAATTTGGACTAATTTGCTCTCAAGTTCTTTTCCCCTATGTTTCACACAAATTGAAATGTCTTACAGAATTAGTGTGTTTTAATGCAGTTGTGAACAGTGCTAACAAAAATATGCTTCTGCTTTAAATAAAAGAATGTCCTACCTGGCTGATTGTTCATCTCTGTTGTTCAGACCACAATTTATAATACAATTTTGTTGGCCCTCAAGGTCTTTCATCTTTGTAAATAAGTTAGAACTCTGTGACATAGCTCTGAAATCTTGATGTTCCTTCTGAACAGTGCTGTCACTTTTTGGTAAGGCATAGGAAATAAAGAAAAGGCATAGCTGAATCTGAAATGAAAATGTAAGCATTTTTCAACAGGAAATAATTTTACAGAAATTATTCTAGAAGTAATTGGTTTCCTTGACATCAATTCTAACTTAATATTGGGAAAAAGGTCGTACTTTTAAACTGTGTATTGCTCTGCAAGCATAACTGATTTTAAATGTGTGTGCCTTTATAGGGGAGAAAATGCTAATGAAAGTACATTTTCGTGTGGCCAAACTATGTTTTTTTTTCTTTTATAGGAGTGATTCTGGGAAAATAAACTGCTTGGCTTATGGGTCCCCAAGTTTTCAAGTCTTGAACCATGCTCTTTGCAATGAAATATTTCAGAATCATTTCTTGATAAATGTGGAATAAGTTAAAATATGTTTGGTAGACTAGAAAGGCATTACCTGATTTGGTATAGTACTTACCATGGTCAGACCTTAGGTAATTCCTTTTTTGTTTCAGAAAAAAAGTTACTATATGCACTTCATGAAATTCCAGGTGATCAAGATCTTTGATCCAGTCCCACTGCTCTTTCCAGTTTAAGATTTTGTTAGTTTACTGCTCTTTTGCAAAGTACTTAGGAGGACAATGCCTATTTGATATAAATGTATGTATATATAATGTATACATGTAAATGTAAATATAAATATATATGCACACACTGTTTTGATATATACACATACATAAGGAATATTAATCAGTTCAATTGTGTTTTTTAATTTTCAAAAGTTTTTTTTTTTTAACTTTTCAAGTTTTTACAGTGTTCTGGTGAGGGCTGCTTTAAAATATGCCACTCCTTGAGAGATACAGATTAAATGGCTAGGCTAAGATCTTCTGAATCCTCACAGCTGAGTTGGGTGCTGAGGTACTTTATCTATATGTTTCACTGAAATTATGATCTATTTTTCAAATATTAAATTAATTAGCTTGTGGAAATTACAGTGTTTTTCCTAGATAAAAAAGGCTTTTGTTCACAGTAGAAGTTTGATATTTGTGAATGGCATAACTCAAACTTAAATCTCTGCAAAAGTTTTGAATAGCTTCAGTCACGACCGAGTAGAACAAAGAACCAGCCAGCAGCAGTGAATTCTGCTGGGGTTTGGGAAACAAAATGCACAAAGCTAGCAGTTATCTAAAAAAGCCTTTGACTACAGAACAGGATACGAGTTGGGCAGTGTAAGCCTGCTGTTTCCAGCCATTCTGCCCAGATGCATGTATTGCAGTTCTAGACTATTTATTTGCTGTATGGTTATTCTGACAGATAAAGGCTGCCTGTGACTCGAATCTGTGTTTTTTAAAGGGTTCTTGGTCTGTTGAGATAGTTTTATATTAGAATGTTAAGTTTTTAGGGAGAATTTTAAAGTGATACGTATAGATTGCATTGCAATTTTTTAGTGCTTGTGTTTTACTGTGGGCAAGTTTGGTGACAGAGGTAAGCTTGGAAGAGTTTGCATAGGGATCTCACAACAGCTAGTTTAAATTCCAGGCAAGACTTGTCTTAGAATTAGAAATATTTTCTTCTGTTTGGTATTTTGATGAGGAATGTCATGTTTCCTTATTTTTTACAATCAATCTGTGACAACAGACTTTAGAAACCAGAATGTTTCCCTAGCATGTGCCAGTATTTCCTTCCCACGTTGGCCTTTCTGTACTTCTTCCCATGCATCTAGGTTTTTACAGTTGATTTTTCATGGTTTCCAGTAGATTAATAAGGGGGAAATGTCTGATCCTTCAACTGGTAGGATTTCTGCTGTCTCCATGATGCCACTGCTTGCAGCTTAGTCAGTTTGCAGGGTGTTGTTGAGCGTGCCTTGCATTGTGATCTTGCTGATGTGAGGCTTCCCTTGCTCTGCACAGGCTGTCCCCTGGCTCCGATGTCTATGTCACCGTTTCCTCCATCGCCTTAGCAAGATCGCAGCAGTGCCGTAACTCTCCAAGCAACTTATCCTCCTCCAGTGACACTGGCTCTACTGGAGGCACGTACAGACAAAAATCTATGCCAGAAGGGTAGGCACCAGACTTTTTACATATTCTGTTTTGGCAGATTTTTTGTTCTCTGTTCCATTTGTTGTAATGTGTACTCAAGGAGTGCTTACACGGGCTCCTGTCAGCTGTTGTTTACATGCATTATAAACCATGGCTGTTTTCAAATATCACTGTCATGCTTCTTGAAAAAGCCAGTTTTAAAAAATCCCTTGCTTCCACTTTTACCTTTCAGCTTAACCACTCTCTCTGATCCTAGTCTACAGCTGCTCAGGTTACTACACAGAGGAACTTATATGTTTTTTAATACCTTCATTAAAGGTGCTGGTTTCATGTGGCAAATTGCTTCCTTTCACAGGTTAAAATCCTAAAATAAAAGAAGTAATAGGTTTGGGACTCTGCAGTCAGTTAATAGCTGAAGCAAAGTAGTATTGAGTGCACCTAAGACTTAGATGTGGAGGCACAAAAGTGCTAATTAATCCACAGCTAGCTTTTTTCACGTATTCACAGTCATTCTGTCTTAAGGCTTCCAACTTACCAGAAATCTTCGAACTCTCTAAAGCAACTTGCAGAAGAAGAAATTAAATCTGTATCATTTTCAGAGAGCACTGAAAGGAGCAATAAATCAAAGATCTCCAAGTAGAGAAAAAAATAATTGGCAGCAAAAGAGCTGTCTACTACATTTCAAATTACTTCCTATAGAAAAAGTTAAGGGGCAAAACTGCTGATAGTTTGCACTGCGAAGCTTCCGTCTGAAGTATTCTTGAGTACTTTGCAGGTCATTGTGTGTAATTCATTTTGGTTTGGGTCTTTTATAAAGTAGAAATATCTTTCTCTCTGTTTTACAAAATATTATTATTAGTAGGATTAAATGCCATTGTCAGGAACTGCTTAGTACAAGGCGCTCCCTTTTGCCTCTAGGTGCTCTGTGTCAGTCCAGAGAGCACTGTTTTCAGCATGTGTTTGAAAAATTACTCCTTGCTCCACAGCACTGAAGATTTGTCCTCCTTGTCCTTCCTGCAGCTCAGTTTAAGGTTTTATGAAGAGTCAATCTCTTTTCTGCTGCTCACCTTCATGAAGGCTTTGATTCATGATGCTATAAGGCCTGTTCGGGGTCATTATTTAAGTTTGTACTAAGTCCTGACATTAGGAGATTTGCTCTTAAACCTGTTAAACTTTGCTCTAAGGAGACACTAGATATAGGTGTATGCAGGGCTCTGCAGCTGGAAAAAGGCACTTAACCTCTTTATCCTCTGTAGACTTGCTGGCTCATTCACATCACGCCAGCAGCATTTGTGTTACCTTGAATGGTGATGAGCAGCTGGTGCTCCCAATTTCGTTCGCTCTTTTCCAACTACGTCATTTGTACTACAAAATAACTATTGCTGCCATATGTCCTTTGACCATAACAACCATAGCTGCTTGAGTAAGAAAGGATTTTCAGACACACTTGAAGCTTTGCTTTGAATTGTCCTCAGAGCACACCAGCACCCATCCCAACCCTTTTCAATCTTTTAAGTTAATTATACACATATGTTCACTACAGCATTCAAGCATTTGCAATTTCAGCAGAGATGTGTCCTAGAAACCTTGACTATACTGTCATTTTGGGGTTGAAGTTTTAATTCACTGCAAGGTAACACAGTTTAAATGGAATAATGAAAGAAGCAATTAATACATGAAGTTTACATTTTCTTCATTGGGTGCTCTTCAAAAAAGCCCCAATTGCTTAACTCCAGTTATTTTACTTTTCTGTTCTATTTCTATGAGAAAAGCAGTTTGCCTCTCATACTGTCCTTGTACACATGAATCATACTCAACTCAGGAGTTCCCAAACATCTACGAGGCTAAACAGAAAGCATGAAAAATGTGATTGTGAAGGAATGTTTTACTTGCCTCAAGAAGCAATTTAATATCTGTCCCTTTACTAAAAACCACTGCAGTTCCATGTGTACCTTCTGTGGAGATTGGTCTGAAAGAGCAGGCTCAGGGCAGCTCTCCAATGATGTCTGGTGTCCCAGAATGCTGGTCAGCATTACCCTGGATGGGTTGTTAACAACAGGGGAGAGAGACTGTAATATTCAGTTGCTAAGATATGAGAGGGAATGATGAATGTTGGAATGATGGGCTGGAGTAAGGACCAAGGAGGAGCCATGTCCTGAGGGTAATCTTCCAGAAGTGAAGTTCCAGTGTGCTCTAAGTATGCCATTCTCTGAGACTTCCCAGTGCAGGAAATCTCAACCTCACCATTTGTGTATACATTTATTTATTGTTACACAGGGAGACAGAATTGCAAGGTTTGTGAAATTTAACTGACCAGGAGAATGGGTGAGTCCAGCCTCTGTCAGACATTGGTACAAGCAGTAATTCCTGCCTCTACATTATTGATCCATATCCTAAACTGGGTTTAGGCAAAAACTTCAGTGCCTTTGAGAACATCCAGATTGATCTTGATGTGTATATGTGTGTTCTGTATACTCATGCTGCGTTCGTGTGCTCGCTTATTCTACAATAAATGATTGTGAAATGTAAAATTTAATCATGCATAGGTTTACAGGTTATATACATATGAACATTATGGAGGTTAGGTAAGAGGACATCACAAGAGAAAGCAAAATATTGATGCAGTGCAACTTAATTGCACCAAGATGTGTTTGGGGTTTGGCCAGAGATGCCAGCTTCTAGTTCTTTTGTCATGAAATTATATTCTTCCCATGAGAGTTTGTTTACAACTCTTAAAAGTTAGACCACAGATCAGTGTTTAAGAAATCAATCACCTTTGAAATGCTGTTTAGACTTTTTATACATATCTCAAATTAGTGTTGAATTAATCATGTTTAATTTAGATATTTGATAAGTGAAATCCTGCTTAGTCTGTGTGACTAGAAAAGGAAAAATGTTACTTTTTGCCTAATTTCAATGTAAATTGTTTATATTCAGAAGGCAGATATATACAGGTTTTCCTCACTTTATTTCATCAAAATGTATGCTGGCTGTATTAGGGAGCAGTGAACAGTAGGGAAGTATGATCATGTTTGGGTGAATTTTTAGAAGGGTGAAATTTCAATAGGTGCTGCACATTACTGGCATGTTCCAGTTGCTTGTCTTTGAGGATGGGAGTGGGATTTTATTGTTCTGACTTGTATAATGGTGCTGTGGTGGGTTTGTTTGAGTTAATAAGTGCGGGAACTTCAGGTGGGATAACCACATTGAGCTTGTTCTGACAGCTGGGAAGGTGTCTGATATTGGAGATAGTGTGGGGCAGTCTGTAGCTGACAGAGTGAGTAGACAGCATTGTTGAGATTTTATTTTCTCTCATTTTATTAGACATTACAGCTAGAGAAACTCGTTGATATAGAGATGATATATCAGCTTGTAATTATTTTGTGTGTTATTCTGTGCATGAAGAGTTGGAGGATTTTCTTTTTCCTTCAGGGCATGTCTGATTTTAAAAAAAATCTCAGAAATGCATTATTCTTGATGAATTCTTAATGATTGATCTGCTATTTTTGAACCCAGCTATAATTCTTAGAGACTTATAAGTGATTTATATGTGGTACAGAAATTTAGATTTAAAGTCTTACAGGCTTTTAGACATATGAGGTATGTAGGCTTCAGTGTGGCACAGGGGCACGGTGTTTTTCTTTTGTCATTAGCTTGTTCTACTTGAGTTTACTCTGTCTTTATTGATCTTTCTGAAATCCATCTGCCTAATCTGGCAGGATTTGCAAAGTCCATTGAACAGAGTTTTCATTTTGCTCTGTATGCTTTCTTTTACAGCAATAGGTGTATGTCTCACTACTTTTTTGCAGCTATATTTAGTTTGTACTAATCCACTCAGATTATTTTATGATCAAATAATTTAAGAATTTACAGCATTTATAATCCCTGAGATCTGGGAATCCATAGTCAACAGAGGCTTATTTAAAATATTTGGCAGTGTTAATGTTGTCCCAAACAAATCCATGTTGTTGGCAAATATGTCTGCATGACCCAGAGGTATGACCTTACTACTCTCTTGGTTGGAACCCAGGGAAGTGGCTGAGATCCATGGGATTGTCCCAACAAAGTTTCTGATGCTTTCTTTGACTAGTTTGAGGTAGTTGAAAGGATCCAGTCTTTCCCAATAAATGCACCTCATTTCCCTATGTGGTTTTTATTTAAACCTTTGCATTTTACTCACTCTGGTGAGCTTTCTACAACCATGTAACAGTTTCTTTCCATGTAAACATCTGTGTAAATAAAACCTCATAATTTTCTTTCTTGATGTTTTGATCTGGTTTATTTTTTTAGATGTAGCATTGTAACCAGTTGCTCTTGACCAAGGATGCTCAGTAAATTAATGTATATTGTAATCTTACGCTTTACAGCTGATAAATGGGTCTGGAGAGCTACCACAAAAATGAAATGGTAAAACATCATAAATTCCTCAAGCATTTGTGCTATGTGTTGGTTTGCCCTGTTGTTTGACACTGGCTTCTTCAAAGTGCTTTTTTTTTTTTTCTCACTTGTGTGAGATTCATATATATTTAAAATGACGGTGTGCTTTGTGTTTTGGGGAGAACAGGTTTGGAATTAGCCGTAGATCCCCCGCTTCCATTGACAGGCAGAACACGCAGTCGGACACGGGCGGCAGCGGCAAATCCACGCCCAGCTGGCAGAGGAGCGAGGACAGCATCGCTGACCAGATGGGTACGTACCGAGCTCTGCACAGGCCACCAGGTGACTTTGGCAGTGCCTCTCCTGGCAGACACAGAGCCCCCTTAAGTGCAGTGCTTTCAGCGGCTTTCAAAGTTAACCTTGTTCATCAGGAAGAATAATTAGGTCTGGGGCATGCACTGAAACTTCTGTAGTCTGCTTCCTTGAGACCTATGAATATCACCTGAGGAGGAACTGATTTCATTTCCTTATTTGATTGTGGGATTAAATCTGCCTCAATGCTTTTACCCTGAAGCATTCCATCCTTTTAGAAGCGGCTGGGCAGAAACACTTACTAATTTGTCTTGCTGTTGAGGACTTGTTTGACCTTACCTGTTCTCCTGAGCAGCTTAGCTTAGTTTAATTTTTGCTTACTTTGTCTAAAGTGCTCCTGATGCTTCCTTTTCAAATGGTGCTATTTAAATGCAAATTGATTATTTGATCATTGAAGTTATAAAAATACCATGTGTAAAATGGAAAAAATGCAGTTGAAGTTTAAATAGTGAAGTAAATCTATAGGTAGGTAATCACCTTCCACAAATGTATACATTTTCACTGCACATGGCAATTAAGCTGTCAGCTGAGGGATGTATTATCTACATAACATCTGGGAACTGAGAATTTGTTGTTAGGCCTTCCTTTGAAGTTATTGCACATGAGCCTTCAGCTACAGCTATGGCTTGACTTGAAATGATTACCAATAAGACTAACATCAATGAAAATCTCCTATCTAAAAACAGCATTTTTCCAACATGACGACCCTGGCCAAGGTTGCTAGATTGTGTTTTTCTAACTTTTTTTACTATAGATTAAACAATTCCTTACTTTTTTATTGCATCACTGTACAAATGGATTAGTGTTTAAGAGAGAATACACTTCAGTGAGATGAGGAATTGAAGGCATATGCTGCCAGCCTCTGGTTCTGAAGATGTTCTTGGTTCACACACCTTCACAACCTCAGTAAGGTGTGCCTTCTTATCAAAGCCATCTGTCAGTCCCTCCCTCACAACCCCCATACTTCTCAATAAAAAACTGTGATTATACTGATCTGCAGTTCTCATTTTGACAGAACAATTTTAATTGCATATGTTTTGAAACCCTGTGATGGTAATGACATGTAAAAAGGATCTTTTGCTTAGCATTACTTTTGCAGACCAACAGTTGTGTGGTGGTGCTGGTACTGAGTGGAGCTGCCAACAAGTTCTGCTCTACAGTGTCAGGTGTAAACATATTAGCAAAAGAAATAAGGCCAGAAAGAACGGGAAAAATTGCATTGTAGGAGAGATGGTGTGAGCATTTGGCAAAGGATGAGAAATGCACAGTGACATAAAATCCCTTTATTTTATCTCTTGTGTATTGTCCTGCATTCACAGAGTTGGAAGCTTCATCTCTGGTTGGAAACTTTATTGTCAATCTGATGAAAGTTTGATTTTATGACAAATAAGTACATTACCACTTGGGATAATGTGTCTCGGGGTAAACAAGGCTTTAGGTGTAGTGAATCCAGACACCTTCCTGGCCTCTCCTTTGCTACAGATCACCTTTGTTCTGTGTTCACCAGCACTGCTTGCTGCCACTTGGCAGGGGAGATCAACTTTGATGATATTATGATATTATGGTATTATCATTATTATTCTTTTAAAAATTCACAACTTTAATTTGTTTTTTAAAAAGCTCATAATGCTGCAGATCAAGATGAACAAACTGTAGCTGTGCTGGAGAAAATACTGCTATTTACAATGGATATTGTTAAGTACTTGATGTTTGTAAGCAGATATTCTACTTAAAAGGAACATTTTTAGAAGTGGAGAATATATATATATAAGTATATGCAATAACTCATAACTGAGATTCTTTTTAAAATACTCACCTTGGGCTCTGGAAAGGCAATTACCTACCTAACAGGCTGTATCTGAACACCCTCTAGACCTCCACAGTTATCTCCTGGGAAAATAAGTTTTATTGGCCAAGTACACTCTTCTGAGTGTTCATGTAAGATGAATGATTTGATTTCCATTCACTTTTGTTGGGTTTGGTTTAATATTCCTTTTGTAAATCTGTGCAGTTTCCACATTCACAGCCGGCAATGTTTAAGATAGTATTATATCAAGAGGTTTATTTTTTTTTCACTATCTTCAATTAGAAAATGTTTGTTTAACTCAGCTTTGGTAAGAAATATGTGTAGTACTTCTCCTGGGGAAAATGTGTTCATTTAGATGATCACAGATTTTGCCATTGACCTGCATTGCATAGAATGCCATTTAATGAAATGTGGGTGTTCAGTCTTTTAAATCTCTTGTCAGCAGTTATCAGACATGTAGAGCTCCAGTGTCAATACCCTGTGAAAGTGAATAGTCTGCTGTTTTAATGCTCTGATATAGTGCTGTTGGACAGTGGGGACATGATACTGTTCAGGTATTTCCAACAAAAGTCAGAATGGTGGCAGCTGGTTTTTCATGAAGCCTTAATGGTTTACACACGGCAGGAGTGGGCCCCCACTTCCTCCCCTGTGTTCTGTCACAATATGTAGCTGGTTTTGTCTAAGGCAGTGTTGGGAAAATTGCAGTGGAAGATGAGGTTACATGTTTTCTTAGCTTGTGGCACTGCTCTCAGTCCATGGTTGTGTGCTGTGTTGCAGAGCCAACGTGCCATCTCCCAGCAGTCTCAAAAGTATTGCCATCCTTCCGAGAGAGTCCCAGTGGAAGACTGATGAGACAGGATCCCGTGGTACACTTATCTCCAAATAAGCAGGGTCATGTAAGTTATCCTAAAAAAGGAATTATTTAATCTTTTGCTCCATAAGCTCTTGATACCAAAAGGGTTGTTCAAAGTTATATTTAGGGTGTCAGTTTAAAAAAAAAAAAAAAAAGTCTGTTCCTTACCTAGAACATGGAGAATGCAGTAGAGCAGGCCTGTTGGTGCCTAAATCCTACATGACAGCATATTGAAATATTTACTAGTTAATAAAGATTTGCTGCCAGTTGAACAGCAAAGCAACGTCTTGTCTGTTATCTTGTGTGACGTAAAGGATTTGTAGAAATTTGAAAAGCTATTCCTAGACCTCATATGTTAGACTTACAGTTTAACTAGTGTATCTTCTAATGCAGTGCCCAGAAAGCTGCTGCTTCGAGACAGAATACTGGTTTTGGTTTTTCATTTTCTCCTTTTTCACAATGTACCTTAGAAACTGTTGGAAGGCTGTCTGAAAGGACTCCTGGAATCCTGCTGAAAAAAACCAACTTATTTGTTTTATTTGTTTTGAAGTTCTAAATGGTAAAGTCTGTCTTTCTGTCTCTGCAGAGTTAACTTGTGGAGACTGTCATGCCTTTGTGGAGACTGTCACTTCCCATTTTATATACAGAGAGATAGATAAATACAGCAAAAATTCATAGATTTAAAATGTCTTGAAAATTATTGAAGTCACTATTATAAAAGAAGGACACTTTAAGCTTTAAATTACTCAATAAGCTGTATCACTCTTTTTATTTGTACAACAAGCTAAAATACTCTTATACAACTCTTATAAAATAAGAGTTGTGTTGCATGATGCTACTGAAAGTATTACTTACATTTATTTAGATGTGTGAAAGCCTTTAATTGGTTCCAAGTCTTTAATTTGCCCCTGCTTGCCAGCATTATTCTTTCAATGCAATTGGCAGTGTTGCTTCTAGATTACTAATCCATAGCAACATGTATTTATTATTTTAAAAAGAAAATACCAAAGAAACCTGTACAGTAGCGCACCTGTCTTCATATTCTTAGAAGCACAGACTAGTTTTTAAATTTAGATTGACCTGTTTTTCATGAGATGTATTTGACTGCATAATGATGTAATACATAACTCATTAGCTTGAGCGCCAAGTGCAACACTGGAATTATTAATGCTTGCATTATTCCAGTTTAGTCATTGTTAAAATAAATCTTTATAATGTGGACAGATGGATATGCGAGTGATGAAGTTCTTAATGAAGAAAAGTAACTTTAATTGGAGATAACTAGGAGTCCAGATCAATTTCATATTCCCCCATTTTCCTGTCAATTCTTTCTTTAGTATATTAAAAGACATGTATACAGATGATTCCTTGTTCTCAGTATGCATCTGTTCCCTATTTCCTTCTGAAAACAGATGCTGTATCTGTTTTTTTATATCTCTCTGGGATCTCTGTCTTAGTCTGCTCAGTAGAAGAGGGGTAGACAAATAGAAAACTCCTAAGTCTCCTTTCCATCAATTCCCTTTTTCCCAGGCAATGTGGTCATCCATCAGGTGTGTTGCCTAGTGCTTCAGTTCTGATTCTGTAGAAGATCAGAACTTAGTTAAGTTCAGTAGAATTGAAATGGATATAAATACCTCAAAGGTAGATAAGCTACCTAGCAGTAAGAGTATGACAAGAAATTCTTCTTGAAATGGGATATTCCACCACTATGAAATTAAGGACATTCAGTTTCTTTGTAACAGTGGGCTGTAACCAAGGACATACAAGCTAGCCACACATTGGCATGCCCTGACAGAATAATTTAAAAGCATTACATTAAAGCTTCTTTTCATGCAGTTCTGCTTTTTGGACAACAATTTCACATTAGTTAAATGTGAAATGTGATGTTTCACTGGTCATTTGCAAAGGACACTCCTGCTGAGGAGGAAAGACACACTACTGCCAAGAGGAGGAAGAGAAGTGGCTATGGTAGTCTTTGGCTTTTTGATAGGCAACTGGATTACTAAAATAGCATGCACTTTCTGTAGATTGGTTCTATTTCATGTTCTAAAACATTGTAGTCTTAAAATATTTTTAATTATTGTAGTTATAAACCAAGTCAAAGTCTACATAGCTCAGCCAGTTTCATTGCAGAGCAGAGCTGTGCTTGAAAGGAGCTACTACAAGGTATTTTGGGACAAAATACAAACAACTCAGGCTTTTCCTGCCTTCCCAATCCATAAGAAAAGTTTATGTGCATTCAGCACAGAGGATGTGCATTGTGTTGGAATCAAATTTTTAGAGTTTATTAGTCTCTTCAATGTATCTATCCAATTCTTCCAGGCAGGAGAGTTCCTACTGTACAGTGGTGGCTTTTGTAACCCTTCATTTTCCCCTCTCCATTGTCATAATTTTGTCGTTTCTTCTGTAGTCTGACAGCCACTACTCCAGCCATTCCAGCAGCAATACACTCTCCAGCAATGCCTCCAGTGCTCACAGCGATGAGAAGTGGTATGACAGTGGAGAGCGCACGGAATCGGAGCTGAACAGCTACAACTACCTTCAAGGGACGTCAGCCGACAGCGGCATAGACACCACTTCCTACGGCCCCAGCCACGGCAGCACCGCCTCCCTGGGCGCCGCCACATCGCCCCGGACAGGGCTGGCCAAGGAGAAGGTGGCGCCGCTGTGGCACAGCTCCAGCGAGGTGGTGTCCATTGCAGACAGGACATTAGAAAAGGACAGCCACATGGACCGGAAAGCTGAATCTTCCCTCAGCCTGGATATTCACAGCAAGAGTCAGCCAGCCTCCAACCCTCTCACAAGGGAGAACAGTGCTTACAGTTTAAGTGATGCTGTCTCACATACAAGGTAATTTTCACCTCTTGTATGATTGCCCCCCCCACACTTATTTTCCCATTCTCACTCTCTAACCTGTCAAAAGTGAGAAGTGGATGTTGAAGAGAGGGGGCTCTACTTAGGTTAATCAGTGTTTTGAAAGACTTCACTGTGCAGAATGCTTGAAAATTAGGACCTTTAGTCTTCACATCTGCTACTGCTCATAGTACTAAAAGTCTTTAAGAGCATATTCTGTACTAAACTGCTGCTTCTAAACTATCCTTAAAGACAGACATGTCTGATGTGTTCATGGGGAATATCTTGCAACAACTGCACTTCATGTGTGGATCAGAAAGGAGATCGGTCCATGTTATTAATGAACAGTTTAATATTGGGTTTATTCTTAGTCTTGCAAGTACTCATTTCAGATGTTTTGCCGTTTTTCCTCAGTCTTTGTGTTTGGAAATCTGCTCGCAGTTGGTATGATCAATAATGAGAGCAAGTTGCTCGTGAGTTCTAGCATGTAGATCTTAATCTCATTCCTACTGCAATCTTGTGGGTATGACAGGTTACAGTCACCTTCCCTCTCTCCTCAGTTTTATCACTTGTAAAAATCAGCAATATCAAGTATGTGTGTAATGTGCTTAAACATCTCAAATGGAAGATACCCGCTTTACAAGTTAATCAGTGCTGATAGAAGCAGAAAATATGTTAGACCATTTTCCTAACCCATTTTCCAAGAACCATTCAGTGTGCTTTTAAAAAATATTCCTACTCTGTCACACTTGCAACAAGAAAAAAAAGTAGGTCTTTCAGGGAGGATGTGGGGTCATCATAATTTCTTGGCCTTGTGGAGCCTGACTGTTGCATTTTTGTTCTTAAGGCACCTCTGTTTTGAATGTGTCGCTAAAATACCTGCAGACTGGATGTCCAAAGCAATTTCTGGTAATTGTCTGGAACAAAGCTGCTGTGCAAGACTAGATCTTTGAGAACAATTCACTAGCTCCTCATACAGTAGTAGCTGCAAATCAGGGATTGTCATAGAGACTGTAATGGTCTCCATGTGCTTTGTCATGGTAATTCTGACTAAGTAATCCATTAATGGTGGTCCCACTCTGGTTTACTGCCTCTCTTCATTGGCCATTTTTGGCACCAAAGCTCATACTCAATTGACAGAAATCCCACCCAGATGTTTGAGACTGGTGTGTTTCCAGTAGCTGTGTTTGTATGGACGAGTTGAGCAAATCTGGAGAAAACACTCCACAGAAGGACTTACTTGGATTTCTGTCATGCTAGTGCGTTCCCCCTTCTTGAAGGTAAAAAGTCTACATATGATGGTTGTTTACAGTGTTACAGCTTTTATTTTAAGATAAGCATGTTTATGTGCATTTTTTAACACTCAGCAGAATTTGCCACATGTCCTGAAGTACTTGTCTGAATGTAACAGGCAGTGACATCAAATGTTGAGGTTTTTATATAAAATGCTGATTGCAGTAAAGTTAGTAGCACTGTCATTTGGAAGGATTTTTTCTGAACCCACTTAAGGAACCCTGGAAAATTTATGTAAGTGTTGGAAGCTTTATTGTAAAGCCTGATGGAATGGCACCTTTGTATATCTGAAGTTCTGGTTTCTTCTTCAAGCACCAAATAGGGTTAGTTCCCTAGAAAAGCTGAGAAAATTTTATAGAAAGAAACACTTAGCAGGGCAGGCACACTGTGACAGCCCTCCTCTTCCATACTTTGCAATTCGACTGCAAACTGGTGTCTAGGTTGTTACCTCATTATTTATTATATTATAACATTGTGTCTCCAAACACAGTGTTTTCTCTTGTTGTTGTGGATTGACATAATGTTTCTCTGATGGTATTGAAATTATTCTCTCCTTATAATTTTGGGGCTGTCACTGAAATTTCCAGATAAAGGTTTCCTGGGCTTTATTCTGGAGAAAACAGTTGATGTTTCTTTTGGCCAATTTCTTCTTTCATTTAAAACTGAGATGTTGGTAATGCAGCCCTTTGCAAAAAGGAGTGGTAGCAGTTTGCAGCACACATGGGGCATGATACTTTAGAAGTGCAGCAATACTTGCACACACGTCGTTTGTTGTGGTGGATTAAAAACAGACTGACTCACGTTCCTTCTTTATTATTTTTTATTTTTTGAAGGCTAGAGCATGTGTTTGATGCCCACAATAAAACAAAGGCAGAGTCTGGGATAAAAAGCTTTGATTTTGTTTCTTGTGCCATCCTCAGTTGGTGGTTGTACATTGAACAGCAGTGGAACCCTAGGTCATCCAGCTGTTTGCTCCCAGCTCTCTCACCGCTTCCTCTGTGGAGGCACAACATTTTGGAGCTGGAGGCTGGTTAAAGTGGCACTTCCAAAAGACAAGCACAGATTATGGAGACTATTATGAAGATGCCTACTTCAAGGAGGTGAAGGAGGGGAGAGAAAGAAAGGTTCTGAACAGGCTGCTTTTCATGAGAAATGAACAGCTTAATTGCTGTGTTTCTCTATCAGTTTCTAAATTGCTATCCTTTGTTGCTTCTCACTTTTTTATCTTTTGCCTGTGGATGCCATAATGTCTGTAATGTCTTTAAAATCAGGTTTCTGAGCAAGAAGAAAAGGAATATAGCCCTAAAAAGATCTCTGTGACAAAAGCAAAGAAAATAACTACAAATTAGAGTGTTTGTGTCTGTAGAAGACAAGAGTGATAATTACTGCTCAGATCATTTAATGGTGCATAAAAGAACTTGTACCTGAGAACTGGTGGCAAAATGTAAATTATAGTGATTAACTTTTACAGCAGAGCTTCTGGCTGGGTTTTATTTTTCTTTTCCACCCCCATTCCCAAAGTCCTTCCTGATGATTGTGCAGATTTCTCATAGCATCCCAGGAGAAGTGCATTATGTAGGCCAGTAATTATACAGAATCATTATAGCTGAATGTCATTAAATGAAGCAGTATGTGCTGATGGCATGAATTCCTTACAAAAAAAAAATTAAGTCAAACTTTCATTTTTACCTAAGCTATACAGCTTATGGTTTTCTTACCAAAATTAAAAGGATAATCTTGACTATTTGAATCAAGTAAATTTTTTATTACTTCTGATAATTTTAAGATATTTAAAATATTATTTATTGTAGAGTGCTTTTATGAATGGCTCATCTGCAGTTCTTGCAGACAGTCACATAGTATTTGAATGTTTTCAAAATTCAATCCTTGGTGTCTCAATAATTGAGGTGGGAGATAGGGGACCAATAGTGACCATCTCTGTCCTGAGAAAGGGGACTGAATCTCTTCCAGATAAAACTAAGCTGGTCTAGGTATCTGTTGAAGTATGATGAATGCTTCCTGGTGTCAAATATTCTGATAACTTCCCATCACTACCATAGTGCTCCAGCTCTCTTTTAGTTTTTGTAGAGTTTATCTAAAGCCTTTTGCTCTTCACCCATGCTCTCAGTTAACAAGTGTCTCTTTGCCTGTCAGTGTACTGTTGTCCTGCCTGTGTTCACTGGTAGGGTGAAAAGCTTCAGTCATATTCACAGTCCTGTGTGCAGTCCTGAAAATTCTATATTGTAAAAAGCACAGGTCATAATATGCAGTGCACCTTAAAGAAAATAATACTTAAAATCGTATGCTAATTTTACTAGTATTTACCAGGCTGCTCTTGGCATCTATTATATGATGCATATTATAATAAATATTCAAATAACAATATTTAAAATGCACAAAGTGTATTTATAGCATGTTATATAATAAATATTATACATGCATATTATATAAATTTTATGTCAAGCATAATTAATATCAGTTGTTACCTTCTTTCCCCAGTTACATTAAGGATTAACACCATTAGCCTATCCAGGAGCTGGATATTTATTTTTACTGGTTTTTATTAACAAACATTTTGTCACAACTAGCAGTTCCTTGAGAAATACCTGATAGGTTGAAGAATTCTGAGAAGTGGACAGATTCCTTTCTGCTTTTTCCCTATACTGAAGCAGAAAAACTTTGATACTTCTTGAGTATATTTAGGAGGGAGTAAAATTGGCAGTCTATGCTGTTATGCTAGTGATACCTTACAAATGGGGTGCTTTACTCAGCATGTATATGAGATTTTTTTCAGTATTGGAAGAGACAAAGGGGAAATGAAGAAAAATTTGCTGCCTATTCCCCTAGCTCTTAATTTTCTCTGCTTTCTTGCTGTAAACTATGCTTACGTGTATCTCTTACAAATATGAAGGTTGTGCTGTGCAGCACTAAATATATGAGGTTGTTGGACAGGAAAATATCTTCCTGTATTTCCTCAGTCTGCTGTCTTTTGTATAGGCCTTTCAAATGTAGAGGTGGAGGGCAAGAAGAAATACAATGCTTTAAAAGAAAATCTGTATTACTGTAATTTGCTCTGTATGCAAGTGGAGAGGTGCCTCTTGCCCCTGATGTGTGATGGCCCTGGGCTGCAGCAGGCAGCAGAAGGCTGCAGTCCACCCAGGCTCTTCATCAAGCCCACAGAACTTCACTGCTGACAGTTGTGGTGCTTAACTTGAGCCACATGAAAATGAAACATATTTCAGGGTGATTCTTTTGACTCCATCTGTTGTCAATGGAGAGAGGAAAGAAACTCCAAAACATTAATTCTCCCTGCATATCTGAGATACCTAATTTAAGGCAAGCAGAACCACCTCCTTAGGATATTTCTTCATTGACTATTACAGCAGGAGCCAGACAAGTGGCATAGATTAGATAACTGGCTGCTTGAGACTAAATGTAGGTGGTATTATTTTCCCAGGTGGCAACATAAATTTAACCTTAATTTTTTTTCTGTTTCAGTAAGAGGGATAGATGTGAAAATGCAATTTTTATTAAGTTATGAAAAGATTGGTGAAGAATTTTCTGCTATGCTAAGGAAGAAGAGATTATTCAGTGATTTTATTTAGCCTTCCAGCTAATTTTTATTTCTCAGTCAGCAACTGTTCTCTACCATGGGGCCATCTGTCTCAAGTTCCTTCACTGCAGTGTTGGATACAGGGATGAAAACGTGGATAAGTTGTGTAGAGAGCTGGTAGAAATATATATATATAAAATATTATATATATTTATCCAGATATATAATGCTATTTCAGTATTAAAGCTGTACACAACAATTTCCTGTTATAAATGACTGACCTTTTAAGGTTGTTATAATATATGTTGTCTAAGGCCAAGCACTCCTGATAGGAAGGAAGTTCCATCAGATTTGAGTATCAGCATAACAAAAGAGTATCTTCCATTTAAAGCCCCTCTCCTTCTCCCAAAAATGTGCAGTTGGTCTTCCCAGCTCCATTTTCTGTCTTGACAAATGGTGATACATGTTAGAGATCTGCTCTAACTTCTGAATTTAACTGGGTTTTTTTCTTCTTGCAAATGCTAAATAAATGCTTTCCAGGTGAAATTCAGGAACCCCTGCTTTGAGAGCTGTATTGGTTTCTTCTTTAGTTTGTTAACTAAAGAGATGTTTCTTATTGCTTAAATTCCTTCAAAGTATGTTTTCTTTTAAAGCCAGGAATTCCAGCAAGAATTTGCACTTCAGTTCTTTTTGCTAATTCAACTAAAATCTCCTGTATTCCTTTTAAACTGCCTAATGACAATGAACCCCTAGATATCCCTTTTTGTGAAGGGTGGCTGTATTGTATCCTTTGAGGCAGCTTGCAAAATTTTTCCATTTCTACGTGAGGTGTTTTTAATGAAACATTGGTGGAAGGCCCTTAAGAAGAGCCATGTGCTTTTGCTACTCTATCTGCTCTTGATAAGAATAACATCTTGTGCACAGATTTCTGATCTAAAATCAGTTCAACAAGGCCCATATATACACATTTGAGGCAATTTTTGTCTTTATGTTCTTCTCCTAGCACCATGAGCTCACGACACTCTGCCAGCCCTGTTGTTTTCACCAGTGCCAGAAGCTCCCCTAAAGAAGAGCTTCATTCTGCTACTTCTCCCCAACTCGCACCTTCCTTCTCCTCCTCCTCTTCCTCCTCGTCTGGTCCTAGGACTTTCTACCCTCGCCAGGGTGCTACTAGCAAGTATCTGATTGGATGGAAAAAGCCAGAAGGGACAATAAACTCAGTGGGGTTTATGGATTCAAGAAAGTAAGACTGTTTTTTTGTTCTCTTGTTTGATCATTTGCTTTAATTGTGAAAGAAGCATTTTGACCTGTGACAGTTCTCTGTAGAGAAGAGCACAAGACTATTTAATACAATGCTTCATCTTCTGTAGAACTTAATCTGTAACCTAGTCTTCTTGGAGTACGGTTTAAATATTTGATAGTTGGCTAATCTCATTCCCTGTTAACTTGTAAAAGTTGGGGGTTTTATCATTTCTAGAAAGCTCTGTGGATTTCAGTCCTATTAAAGCTTATCTTTTCTTGGGACTACTTAAAGGTGACTCAGAACGCTACTTGAGAAAATATTAGAAATCCTCTTATTGTAGAGCCTGAGTTTTACTTAAACCTCTCATCCATGTAGTAGTACTGTGCATGTTGTGCATTAACTCTGGCATTCCACTTTGCCTTGTTAAAATTGCTGCCGGTATCCAGTCTAACTGGCTTAAAGCTTAAGGCAAGCCATATCTCAGCATTACAATATGCAAGCAACTATTTTGGAAGAGAAATTGAGAAACAACTTACTAGTGAAAATGCTGTTAAGTATGATTCAAAAAGCAAGTAGTTCAGAAAGCCCATTTCAAAGTAATTTATTCAAACCTTCTTGACTGTTACTGAGTCAGGCACAGTATCCCTAGATGATACCAATAACTGGCTGTCAAAAGGAAGTGGTGAAACTTTGTGATAACTACATTATAAAAAGCCAATTGAAATATTAAAGAAATTTGGTGATTTGCTGCTTTTGGGCTTACTGAAGACACATTTTTTTTAGCTTTATACAGAATGCATGCTATTTTAATGAATTCAGTCCCTTATTGGGAAAATGTATTACATTAACCTTTGAATTATTTTATTGTATTACTAGTTGATGTTTTTAAATAAGCTTAGTGCTTCCACAGACCTCCACTAAGGTGAGTCTCTGCCGTACCAGTGAAACTTCTTCCATCCTCTGTGCCCTCTACTTAGTTTCTTTCTTTTAAAAACTTGAGGGTGCTATAATTCTTGTTTCATTCATGCCTCCTGCCCCAGGGCTTTGAGACCTGAATGTGTCTGTTCCATTTCATTTAAGACGTCACCAGAGTGATGGCAATGAAATGGCCCACCCTCGGCTGCGGGCGTCCGCAAGAGACCTGCGGGCATCCCCGAAACGAGCGTCCAAGTCCACTGTCGAAGAAGAGCTGAAGAAATTGATAGATCTTGATAGCCCAACACCTGAATCCCAGAAGAATTTTAAGGTATGTCAAAAGGAGAGATAGGATCTTTTCTATTCTCACCCATAACAGGAAAATAAAATGTGAGACATTCCCTGAATTCTCATTGTGGACAGAAAATAATCTCTTTGTAACTGATTACTGGAGAACTAATTTGGTGAAGAGTTTCATTGTTACAGTCTCTGCAATATTATTGCGTATTTGTTACATATTTATTACATATATAATAATATTACATATTATTATATATTTGTGTTGAGATTTAAAGAGGCTAATATGCCAAATTGCAGAGAACATTTAGTACTGCTGCGTTATGGAAAATCCCGTAGTGTTGTATTTCATATTTTAACTGTTCTTCCCTGATTGCATCACTAGACAGTGACTTACTGGCAGTATTGAAACTCCTTGCAAAAAGCACACTTTTATACCTCACTAATCCTGTTATCCAAAATGATCCCTAAACTTAAGGCTGTATTTTTGCAGAGTAGATAGAATCATTTCCTCATGTGTTTCAAATTACGTTGAATAAAATGTAAGTGCATGTATTAATTTTTAGAATCCATAATTTGGAAGAGAATGTCTTGATTTCTAGTCTTCATGTACAGCCAGTGCTTGTCATCCAGAGCCCAAATTGTTTCCACAGCAACCATGCAGAAGGGAGAGCTGTAGCTTCTCTTTTTTGCTAGTAAAAACCTGAAGTGGCTTATTAAAGCTTGTTAGTGTGGGTTCCATACACAGATTATTTAAGATGTTGCTTTTGAGGCCAGAGATAAAAAAAAACAACCTTGTCATTGTCAAATCAGCTTTTTCTTAGGTTTGTGGTAGTTGTGAGGGGAAATGGGACATGGGTGATGCGAACACCTCCTGTTGGTTGTTCTGAGCAAGAGAATCAGTCTCATTCCAAGTTATCTTCCCAAGTTTGCTGCTTTTCTGCTGTGGGGTTAGTGAATCAGTTCTTACCCTGATCTTTATTTCCTGGTTCTACTTTTGATAAATTTAAAAGCAATTTTAGCAAGTTAAAAACATTCTGTCACAGCAATAAATTGCATGTTAAAAGTAAAATTGCATTTTTAAAGTAACTTAATTTTGCACACTGTATGACTTAGATTTCATATTACAGAAAAAGTCTTAGAGCATAAAAATTTTGGACACTTTAAAAGAAAAGAAAGAATGATAATGTCCTGCATTAGTTCACTGCACCAAAAATCATTCTCTGTTCTGTCTGTTGGCTGACCAAGGCTTTATTTGCCAGTAGAATTTGTTCTAGGCTATGATTTTGTGTGTCTTGTCATCTTTGTTTTATCTCCCCAGCCTTCCTTATCTCCGTCCCTACTATTTGGGCATTGTATATTCTCAGACAAGTAACATTGTCTCTTTTCCATGCTCTGGTACCAGAACTTTTCATTAGCAGGAGTAAAAAAAAAGGCAGTTCAGTCTCCATATGCCATAGTAACAACTGTGTGCCAGAAGCTGTCATTTCTGTAGTGTTAGTGGTATGTGCAGGTTTGTATTGTGATGGACAAGTCCTGAAGGAGGCAACACCGAGGGGAGGATTTGATAATAGAAAATTGGCATGAGAAATAGAAAGTTGGCTTCTTTATTTCCTTATCTTCTGATGATAGCAAGGTTTTGGAAGTAATGTTAATAATTCTGATTCTTAATCATAAAACAAACATGTCCAGCAATGTTCTTATGTTGAAATTTGTAAGAGGTGAGGGGATTGGAAGATTGTCTTCCTGTGTACAACACCAACAGTCCCTATTCCATGCTGTTCTCCCACCTTGTAGTTTGGGATTTTGGTCATAGGAATAGAATATTGTCTGTTTAAACATATTTTTTTCCCCTCTCTCCAAGAAGAGAGGACTATTTTTATGTGCAAATTAGCAACTGGTTTTAACTGCTCTTTTTGTAAAACCCATTTTCTCCTTTTTTTTTGTTTTTTTTTTGTTTTTTTTGTTTAAACTCTCTTACAGAGCAATTGAGGCTTTGTAAAAATTTCTCCATTAAAGCCTTTGGACCAAATTTCAACCAAACTGTAAAGAAACATTAAGCCTTAGAGATAGCTATGTTGCTACAGGTTTCATGGAAATCAAAGTCTCTGCTGGTGGGAATGGTCATGATAGCAACTCTCTGGCACTGGCCTGAGAGTGCAAAACTCCTGGCTACCCCAGCATTGCTTTCTCTTGTGTGGAGCATGGAGGAAGCTGGGATGACGGTGGGGATAAGACACAAGCTCTCTTATTCATGGGACTGCTTTTGATTCAAATACTTCTGAAGACCCACAGCAGTGTGTTAGTTGATCAGTAACAAGAGATTTCTAATTAGTTGTCATTTGCTGGTGCTGTGCCTGCAGGAAGGCAGCCAACCCCAGGCAATGGGAGAATTCTGGTTTGTGCAGCATTCAGGCTCTTTTGTATCCGTTTGTCTGCTACACATCAGCTCTGTAGTCAACAAGGGCTGCCTGAGATTTCCACTCCAGGAGAAGTTTGAAGGGTGGGTGTTTGAAAGTTGAAATGTGAGACAGGCTAAAAATAATCTATATATGTTACCTAGGTATAACCTCCTTAAAACCCAATTCCTTCAATTCTTTTTCCTGTCCACTCTGAAAAAATGCTATGTTAACACTTTGTTTCTTACTTAAAAAAAGTTTTTAAAAATTATTTCAAAAGTTTCTTTATTGATTATTTTTTTCTCATTTCTTTTTATTTGTGTTTATGAATGTATAGTCACACACTCTGTCCTGTCAGTCTCCCTTTCCCAGCACTCCTACCACAAGGCGTGCCTTGCAAAGGACTTTGTCAGATGAGAGTATTTACAGTGGTCAAAGGGACCACTTCTTCACCTCGCGGGCCTCGCTCTTGGACCAAGCCATGCCAAATGATGTTCTGTTCACCAGCACCTACCCTTCTCTCCCAAAGTCGCTGCCGTTACGGAGACCATCCTACACTTTGGGAATGAAATCACTACATGGTAAGTGGATTTCCCATTTTTCAGCTTTCAGAGGAAACCTTTGTGAATCATCTTGGAGGAAAATGTTTGTTACAGCAGTTGGCAGTTCCATCTTGATCTTGCTCAGACAGGGAGAGTCCAGTCACATCTCTGAAAATATAAAAAGGACAGGAATTTAATTTTTTTTTCCTCACTTCAGTGGGTGTAAGTTGGCATGACTGGTCATGCATTTGCATTTTGGAGGGAGCATAGAAATTTGCCTCACTGGCTGCAAGTTCCTTTCATTTCTTCTAAGAGTCACCTAGATCAGTTGGACCAATGGACAAATAATGTATGTCTGCTTATCCACCAGATGGAACTTCAGGCATCAGTTCCTTAATGAGGGACTATGGGAACAAAATATGATTAGGAAAATGATACAAAAGTGGATAAATACTAGTGGACACTTGGATATACATTTACACCAGATACAGCTTTTATTGTGCCAACTGTTCAACTGGTTTTAAATAAATTTCCTCACCCTATTTATTTTACAGCACTTGAATTACTTATTTTAGTCACACAGTTAACCAGAAAATGTCATTTGTAAAGTGCTGTCAAGAAGACTCAGCTTTCCCCCATTAGTTTACTGGAAGGTCTCATTATGATTATTTGATGGGTTGTGTGTTGCTGCACGTGAATGTCTCAGTAAGAAACGGAGTTTTCACAGGTTCCCACTGTACTTCATAACTGACTGTGTTCTCCAGAAATAGAGGTAGATCTCAGGGTTCAGAGTCTCAGGATTCTTCAGTGTTTTCTGAGAAGTACATATCTGCTCTGATTTATTCATATTTTAGTGTGTTTCAAGAGGAAAATGCAAGGCTATCAATAGATTCAGCTCACTATAGTGGGCCCTAAGTACAGTCTGTATTTAGCTACACAGGATACATTTGACAGTGAAGGCTGATGAAAAAATCTATTTTAAATTCTTTTCATCTGACTGTGATCACCAGGCATCAGTTTTCAGTGTTGAACCTGACATTTTCATGAGCTGTTGTGTCTGTTTAACATGTTTCTTGCATAAGAGTTAGGAAACTGAGCTCTTTTCATTTCTGTTTTTTATATGCACTAAAATAACTTCGCAGACTTGGTTATGCTTGTAACTGGATGGAGGACCTGGCTTCTGAGGGCTTGGGGTCAGATGATCAATGATGCCACCTGAGTACAAGTGGAAAGCAGTACTTTGTCTCTTTCTGTTTAAATGCTGTATTTTCCAAAAAGAAAACTACAAAACCTTCTTTTGCTGTCATGTTCTTTTCCACACTAAACTGATAACTCCTCCTAGCACATAACCTTTCTACCTCTGTCAACAAAACAAGATTTTCCATTTTCTATAAAATGTAGGAGCTGCAAGATAAAAGGACCAGCTATTTGATTGGCACAAATTGTCTTCCCACACACACATCTCTGAGAAAAGGATTAAGCAAGCTAGATATTTAGTACCACAAGTATTTGTTGGTTCCAGTTATTCAAAATTCTTTAAATTCAAAGATTCCAGAGCACATCAATTTTTTTAAAGAGGAAAAACAATGAGCTAAAAATGCTTGTATTTACTCATCTGCCTTAACAATCCATCTCATATTTTTAAAACAGGTAGCTTTTCAAATAGTTTTCATCTAATTGCATGTATCTTTTCACTAATTGGAAATCTCTTCATGTTAACAGCCTCCAAAATAACTCTTTTGAGAGCTAAGACAAGAATCCTCAGTGTTAATGTTGAGCCAAAATTGCATTTACAAAAAGTAAATACACACAGAAAAAAAAACCAACCCAAGATTTCTAAGCAAATAAGTGAATGCTGTGTAGCTTTTCTGGTCACTGTTCCCCAGGCAGCAATATGATTTAGCTGAAGTTCTTACAAAATTATTTTAGTTACTGAAGTTATATGGTTATTAGACTATCCAAAAAAAAAGAAGGGGTGAGGGGTGGAGGGGAACTAAACAACACAACTCATGACATTTTGGGATTGTATCCTGCCTGTCACACTGTCTTTCTGTGCTGCATGATCCAAGCAGACTCTTCACTATATTCTTCTCAGCTTCCTCCCAAGTGCCCAGTCCATCTTCTCACCCCTGCATCTCTCTCTTCTAATACTTCCTACAAGGTTTTCCAAACTTCTTTACATCCTGACAGAGGATATGAGAAAGGAAGTTGTTGCTGCTTCTGAGCTTGCACACGTGACCAGGCATTGCATGCACATATCTTGATTGTCCAGCCAATAAACTGAAATAAAGTAGATAATTCTTGGTTGACAGTTTGGTGTTGCCCTAATTAGTGGTGAAAATCTAAGTGTTTCACTTTTGTTGTTTGAATTTGCACAAAAATTGCAGGGATTTTGAATCCTTCTTTCAAGCTTGCTGATGTGGGTTTTTTTTTCCATAGTGAGCCATGTAACACCTTTCGGATGGGTGTGGCTATTTTTTAGTAAAGATCTGAAGGTTTCACTAAGCTCCTCAGAGATGTGCAATGCTCTGGAAGTAATTTTAAGGGTTTTCTTCTTCTGATTCATCTTGGTTGGCTTAAGTCAGCTCCCATTGGTTTACAAGACTGTAAAGAGGAAGGAAAAATAACCCACGGTTTTGTGTTGGGGTTTTATTTTTTTTTTTTGGTTGGTTTTTGGGTTTGGTTTTGTTTTGTTTTCAGAAGCAAATAGATGCCAGGGATTGTAGAAGCCCCAGCAAGCGGCAGAGCCCTCTAAAGTATCTTCAGCTTGTGCAGAGGCAGGAATTGTTGGGTGGAAGAGTACTGCCCCTAGGGCCAGTGCTAGGGAATCACAGATTGGCTTTTGAAGCACTCAGCTGCAAAAGTTAAGGCAAGTTAGAAAGGAGCTGAATGTGCTGCCTTTAGAAAACTTCTTTGTAAAGGGCTGTATCTGGTTAACTGCAGTTGGTCAAACATTCTTCTGAATTTGGGATTCAAAAGTGCTATGCCAGAAAAGTTAAGAATAGGGTATGCAATAGTATTAAGAAAAGAATTTTCAGGTGTTTTGATGGAGTTTATAATCTATTCTGCATCGCTCCAGGAGAGTTTTCTGCCTCAGACAGCTCCCTCACAGATATCCAGGAGCAAAGACGGCAGCCCATGCCAGACCCTGGTCTTATGCCATTGCCTGATTCTGCCTCTGATCTGGACTGGTCAAACTTGGTAGATGCTGCCAAAGCTTTTGAAGGTAAGTTTTCAGAATATAATACTTAGGAAGCTGGTCTTTGCACACTTCATTAAGGACTGTGGGTTTTGTGGTTGTTTGGGTTTATTTTAATCCTGACTTTTAGTTTTGTTGTTCTTAATTTTCTACTTAGTTTGACGCTTAGGTTCATTTAAAATACTAACTCAAGTATTAAGAGCCTGAAACTTTGTATGTAATATTCAGATACCATTTCTTCATTCTGGAATTCCTCGGTACTATGGTTTGGCCAAATCTTTGTGAAACTGGCCACTTTATATTTAATGTAAAGCAGTTAAAGACAACTGGTGTGGGAAAGGCATTCAGCACTAAAGTACAAAAATAGTGTCATATGGTAGGGGAAAAGCACTCTAATGATTGCTTGCTTACTGCAGTAGCGAGAAGTACATGTAGTGCAGCTGAAGTTTGCTACCAGGATAATTTGGGAAATACGCCTTGTTGGTAAATACTTTTTAATTGCTTCTGCATACCCCAAAGATGTAGGTTTGCATGTAGGTGTTGTTTCATCCTGGCATTTTCTGTCTCCATGACACTTGGTAAGCTGGAGACCTGTGAACTGTCTAGATACATTTGAACCTGAAATGAAATGCAGTTTAGACAAAAGAGAATTACTAGATTCCAAGGTGTATGAAGCCGAAGTGCCCATTCTTAATGTCTGTATAAATGCTATCCCACCTTCATGGAAATGTTTTTTAACTGATCTTGAATCTTTTAGACCTTACTCAGCATGGTTGGAGAAGGCTGTGAAGTAATTTGGTTTCTTGGCTGTTCTCTGGTAGTAGCCTTATATATCACTAGGACAGTGCATGTCTCTATGGGTGTTCAGGATGTACTCGTGTCCTCTGCTCTGCTGCCACAGGAGTTGTAGGAGCAGCTTGACTCATATTTCTGCTGCGCAGTCTTGGAATGGTATTCAAAGTAAGACATGGTCCTCAAGAGGAAATGAATTTGTAGTGATGGTTTTTTCATCACCACATATGGGTGAAACTCAGGTTTTAACACATTTCTCTGTGGTTGGCAGTTTCTCTTTAAAGGATCCCCTGGTTTTTGGTGAGATTTATTTGACTGTCCTCATTAACCTGAATCCCTCACTTGGTAGGCCCCAGACTTCACTTGTTTTTCTCTTTAGAAGTGTGAACACAGTCACTGTGGTCAAGATAACAAACTGACAGCTCAGATGAAGAAAAGCTGGAGTAATGTGTTAGCTGGCAGCTTCATCTCACTGCTATAAAAATACATTCAAATTTGACTTGGAGAAGGATCTCAATATAATTCCATTGGTCTTTGGTTGTCTGGTCTCAGTATAATCCCAGTCTCTAGTCTCTGACAGGTGCCAGTAGGGATTGACACATACCAAGGAACCTAAATCCTAATTTGTGATTCTGAACACCTCCTCTACACCACTGATTCATGTCCTCAGCACAAGCCTCTGAAGTTACAAATTGTGATATCTGTACTAGCTGAAAGAAAAACGGCCTGGATCACTGAGCTACCCCAAGCTGTACTATAAAAATTTGGCAAACAGAAAAAGACAATACTCTTGTTTCCAGTGAGAGCCCAACAGCTGCTGAGGTTAATTTATTAAGCTTAAAGTCTTCATGTTGCTGTTTGTCACATAACACATGACAGTGATTTAGAGATGTGTAAGAACATTTGAACAGTTACAGAACAAGGCAGAGAAGAAGTTTCATATTTCTATGTGAAAACATTTGACAAAGCATAAGGAAAAAATTTCAGGTTCTGAAAAATGACATTGGTCAAATTGCACACAGTGCACTTCTCTTTCTTCAAGATAAAAGCATTCTTTATAGAGTGAAGGAAGCTAAATATATCTGCTAAGTTATTGGGTGGTATCATAGAGCTGTACCCAGGAAGACCTGCACAGTGCTGCTTGTGCCAGAGCCAGTTCTTCCTGAATCCAGTACAGTGGAAACCCTGGTGCAAACTCTCGCACTGCTAGTTTGCTTCTGTCAAGTGGACATTGGTATGTCAGATCATCACTTTACCTTGCTTGAAACAGACTGAAATTGCTGAGATGCTGCAGCGTAGCTGTTGTGCTCTGCATGAACAAATAATCATTACTGCTGCCATTGTTTTTCTCTGTATGTTTGCCTTCTCAGTTCAGCGAGCTTCATTCTTTGCTGCTGCTGATGAAAATCACAGACCTGTGAGCGCTGCTTCCAGCAGTGATCAGGCTGAGGACCAGCTTACTGCACAGATAAAGCCTTATACAGGGTAAGTGAATACACCAGATGTGCAGGCTTTCCCAGCTACAAACTAAGGAAGAGAGTAGGGATGTCTTTATTTGGAAACCATCTCCAGGCTTGATGCAATAACTCTTCACAAGTTCTCATGAAGATGGAATTAGGAGGTAAAAATTAAGGAATTGTAAATCTACTTAAACCTTTTTGCAGGTTTTTTCCTTGTCTGAGATGTTCCTGAACAAAGCAATGGTAATTCAAGGCATATACAGTGAGTTCAAGTAAAAAGAACTCAAGTGATGGGATGGCCCCAAGGAATCATGAATTTAATTTGCTCTGTTGTTTAATGTGCTGCATGTGTTCCATGTACTCTTTATGTTAATTTTATGACCTCTTGGTGCACACAAATGCATACCTTCATAAAGCCACTTGGTATAGACAAAGTTTCTAACTACCCCATATGAAGATAGTAAATCATATTGATACCTATTCTTGTTTCCTCCTTTCAACAGTAAAGAATCTCCTCCAACTCTCGCCTCTAAAGTGGACCAGCTGGAAGGTTTGCTGAAGATGCTGCAGGAAGATTTAAGGAAGGTAAGCATTTCATCTACAGAAGGATTTGTAAGACGCGTATTTAGTGCTTGGTGGTGCTAATAACTGTGTAATCCTGCTTTGCCATGCCTGAGCCTGTGACAGTATCATCCTTGTGTGAGAAAAAGACATTTCTTTGCTACTTTTCTCAGGCTTCTAATTATGCACGGCTGGGATGGGGTGTCTGAATTTGTAGGCGTTTGATTCCTCTGCTTAAATTAGGAGGGTGATTCACAGTACCTCCACTCCTAATTCAGGTGACACTGCAAAAGGCTTGAAGTTAGTCCATAAAAATGTATCCTGCTGATGAAAAATTGACAGTGTTATCTAAACCTGTAATTTCTGCTGTGGAAACTTCCTGTATTGTTTTAATGCCTACTTGGTCCAAGAAGGATCTGCTGTAGGGAGATGAAGTCTCTTCTCAAGCTGGGAAAGTATTTGCAGGAAGATTATCTGCCCTTTACTTAGTTAACCATCAGCACTTGTACACACAGAACAGGTCATGCCCAATTTTATGGAACAGCCTGGGGAGCCAGCTTCTGTACTGGGACCTAATACAGAGAAATCCTGTTCATGCAACCAAAAATTGTGGAAAGAAACATCACTAATGTCCCTTGGACATAAACCTGCATGTTACTGCACATAAAATCCTTAAAAAAAATGAGACAGATGCTCTCGTAGGAGATTCCTACTGCTCTAGATAGATAGGAGGCATGACCTAAAATTACCACTAAGATCTTTATTTTTCATTATGCCTAAGGAAAAAGAGGACAAGGCCAGCCTTCAGGCTGAAGTGCAACATTTGCGGGAAGACAACTTGAGGTTACAGGAGGAATCTCAGAATGCAACTGAAAAGCTGAAGAAATTCACCGAGTGGGTTTTCAACACGATTGATATGAACTGAGAACGGTGTATGAGGAAGGAAACTATCTGTTATGAATATTATTACTGGGACTTAAGCTTTAATGCCACCTTAATTATGACATGTGAAAGTATAGTCAGAGCAATTCCCTGTTCTTCATCCTCCAATAACCCTTTTTTGCATCTCTGCGCGCACTCAGAACAATTGCAGATCAACAATCAATGTCTGCCTTTTGTAGAAAAAACAAAGTAAATAATTTTAAAAGGTAAAATAAAATAAAAAAATAAAAGTTTAACTGCTAAAATGTGAATGTCTATTTTTTGCACATTGTCTCTTTATCTGTTATGTACAAAATGATTTGGAGGCCAGGATCAGGCTTGCTGTTCCATCTGCCTCTGTTTCCATTAACTCCTTTCTCTGTTTCAGGTAATCTGCTTTTCCTTGCAGCTTTGGCGAATATTATGACATCTAGAAAATTAGAAAGAAATGTTTACTTTACTGCTCTTCTAACATTGTTTTCTGAAGTATGCCACAGACAAGGGGATGTAATGCAATGTTTTAGGTGTCTCCTTAGCAATTTGCGCTTGGTAACTAGTGCTACCTTCCCATACATTGCAGAGAGCGCGCGTCCATAGTGTATGGTACAGTACAACCAGCATCACAGCTTAGAGAGAGACTAGAGAGGTGAGCCATGGGTGAGGCATATTATCACACATCTATTGCATTAGCATTTCTGGTGGCCTTTGTTTCCTGTGGAAACAATGGCTGCAAGTACCTTTACAAACAGCAAAACTAGGCATGCTGCGGTTCATACCACATCAGGCAGGCTGAAACAGAAGTGATCCAGTAACAGTGCTCAGTTAAGTACAGCCCCCTTCCCTTCCAGGGGAGTCTGTTGCTTGCATACGTGCAGGAGACTTAAGCTGAAGTTGTAAAGAGATTAAGCTTTCTTTTCCCCCCCTGAAATGTCACCATGAAAAGCCACACAAACCATCACTGTGTACCTGCCCTCCCATTCTGTTTCCCTGGTTTTCTCAAATCACGACAGATTTGAGAAAAGTTTATTCAAGTTGTGTTTTATTGCATGAGAGATCTTACAGATCCTTTATTACGGAAGATAGAGGAATATGTAAAGGGAAATTAGAGAAGTGTATTTTTCAAAGCACCGGGACAGGATTGGAGCTCTGAAATCCCTAGTCCCCAGTGAAATTGTCTCGCAGGAGATTTCCCAAACTGCTTCATGCCAGCAAAGTTGATTTCTTGTTCTTTGAAGGAACAGCTAACTTGCCACAACGTGTTACCTCTACAGAAAATACCTTTTAGGTGTCAAAATACAGCTTTTAAGCACTGCAGTCTGCACAGGCATTGAACTGTGCAGTGTGCTGAGAAACCTTTTCTACTCCCTTCTGAGGGTATAGTTACTACCTTAGTAAATATTGCCTTCCATAAAGTGCAGTGTATTTGGGGGTTAATTTCGAGAGCTTCCTCTCATTCCCCTTTATCACATTCTCAAATACACAGATTAAAATCACTGGCACAGTCTTGTCACAGACTTCCAAGTTCTCTTCAAATCCCTTTTTCACGCTCTTTAATCTTGCTGCACACAAGTACACACTACACTTCAACCTCAAACTTCATTTGTGATGCTAATCCCCATGGAGTTCTTCTCTAATGTTTTGTCATGGAAATGGATCTCTTTGGAACTATTTCTGGAGTGCTTTTGTAAAGGTTTAGAATGTCTTGGGTTTTTTAATGACTTGTATGAAGGAGATTTATATAATGCCTGATATTATTTGTAAATGGGAAATATTGCTAACATCTCTGAGCATCCTGAAGTCTTGCTTTTATTCTCTTTTATTTTTAAGTTTGGTTTTATTTTATTTCAAAAAATATTTTGGGACTTGGGGCAGACTATTTATTAGAGTTTTGCAACAGAGTTCTTCTTGTATGATGCCACTGAAGGCTACTTGTAAAATTCTGACAATAAAACTCATTTTAAAGGTTCTTCTAAACCATTTTCTGATTTTGTTGGATTTGTTAAGATTTTCCAGAGTGTCCATTTCTTCCTGTTTTCTTCTTGTACCACTTTTCTCAGTGCTTATTGATACATGAGTTCGCTTCTCTATTAGAGTCCTAATTTTTATCCCTCTGAAGCCCATTACTTGATATATAAAAAATACTTCATCCTTTGACTTTTTATTTGTATTATTGCACAAATGTATCTTCTTCCCATATTTACAAGAGTTTGCTACCTTTAACAGTTACTCTGGGCTTCACCAGAGTGATCTAAAGGAGAGATGGTGTTTTTTTATAATTTATCAGGATTTTAGAACTTAAGAACTTGGACTGAAATTAATTTAGGTGAAAAGCAAACTGTCCTGGCTCATCTGCCCACAAAGAACAAAACCCACAAAGCTTTCAGTGTCTCAGAGCCAAACCTGTGAGTGTGCAACATCAGTTTTTAGGCTTGGGAGGGTGGGGCAGATAATCTGTTTTTTGTTTTCCAGATCACCATCTTTCACTTGGGAGGTGACCTTGGAAGTGTTTTGAACAGATGTTTTTTTGGCACACTGGATCAGTATTCTGCACAGCTCAAAAATGTGGAACTAGGTCAGTCCGCGGGAAAGTGTCTTCCAGTTGACTAAATAAATCCCTACAAGCGGGGAAAGAAGATTCATCTCTTTCTAGCACTGAAGTTACTGGACCAAGAGAGCTCTGAAGCAGCAAGAGCAAATAGAAGCATCTGATGAAAAATTAAGGTTGAATCTTGTATAGAAAACTAGATGCTCTCTTACCATTTGTAATTGGATCCTGGTAGCTGAGTTGAAGGAGAAAGCTTCCTTCAGGTCAAGGAGTTGCCCTGTCCACATTCATAATGACTTTGTGCTAGAGGTTCCCACCCTCCACCACACACAGCATTAAGTCAGCTTAGACTAGGGCAGGATCAAACTTGCAGGCATCTCCTTGCAGCTGGAGCGTGATTGGCATCAGCAGAAGGTGGCTGTGGGAGCAGTGTGGGTAGTAAGGGCCATCTTCCTGTTTCACCCATTTCTCCCACAGAGTAATGGTTTATGTTCCTGGAAACAATTTAGTATTCCTTGTCTACATACACAATTTAGCATACATGTCTACATTGCAGTGCAAAGGTGCTGTTTCCCTGTGACAGTTTTTTAGATGGCTGGATGTGGCTGGTACAGCAGCAGAAATCTACCTTCCCTCCAAATCCCCCAATCAGGGTGTGGGGATGTCACCACAGAGGGGCTGTAGCTTGCATGATGGATAGTACTCCTCTCAGAAGTGCTGCTGGGCATGGGTACCAGGTCAGAGGGTGGTAACAGTGTGGTAAGGGGTGAGCAGGGATTGTGAGGGGAGAGGCTGGTGGGAAGGGGCCTGGGCAGTTTGTGGGAGGCCTGTGTTCTAACTCAGTGAACAAGTAGCGTGAGAGCCTTTTCCCCAGCTCTTCTTACTGAGGGAAAGGTCCCCATAAACCAGGCAGAGCCTAGTAGGATTGACTGGTCTGCTTTTAAAACCTTTATGTAATTCTTCTCTCATCTCTTAGTGCCTTCCTTTGGGCTGACAGCTAATAAATCCTCTTTTTAAGCAGTCTGCTCTCTCCTGGCAGATGGTTCAGCATGGTGTTAGTCCTGTATGTGAGCAACTTGCTTTGATGCAAAACAGGAGGTTGCAGTTTATTGCTGGTATGGCATCCAAAGCTGAATCCCTGGAGGAGAGATGATACCGTCCCTTCTCCACTGCTGCAGCTGGAGCAGACATGGACCATGCTGAGGTGGTTACTAATGGATTGGAGTTGAGCATGATGAGACTTGTACAGACACCTTCACCTCTTCCTGATAATGGTGGTGGTGAGGAAATCCTTGCTGGGCTTTTTAAGGCAATGCTGGGGGAAAAGAAACTCATAGAAATATTCAGAGCTCTGCAGTAAGATGCCCTTCCCCCAGCAACTTTGGCTGGGCATGAGGGGAGTGGGGCTGGGAGTTTCTATGAGTTGAACTTGCTGGAGCCCCAAGACAAGCTGTGGCTAATCGCAGCCACTTACACCTCCTTTCTGTAAGGAAGACCAGCTGCAGCCACTGTCTGGGAAAGGCAGATCCTCTCCCACTTGTACAGCAGCAGCCTGAGGAGTCAGAGTCAGCTTTGGGGAGAAGCTGCTGGGGGCCTTGTGTGGGGTTTTGCCCCACTGAGTAAGCAAGGTCTCAGGAAGCAAGTCACTCTGTCCAGCTTTTCCTGTGCTTGCATGGATGGACCTGTCTCCTTTCAGAAGGTAATTTCAGTGTATCACAAACAGCTTGTGTATTTCCCAAGTGTTTTGTGTCAGTAATTTAAAGTAGTCTGGGCAGTTTGTGGCACAGCAAAGTGTGGACAACTAAAAAATCTCCCATGGCAAGTGAAACCAGGGTGCTGCAGTAATCTGCACATCCTTACCAAACTGCAGGGCTCGGGGCTGCAGAATTTATGGTTTATCACAAGGTTGGAGTCAGGTTGGAAGGATCTTCAGGAAGTGTCTCGTCCAGTTAGATTCTCTGGAACTTTATCCAGTTGGGTCTTGAAGTAAAACCTTCAATCATGGAGGTGCATGGTCTCTCTGGGCAATGCATTACTTTCTTCATCATGAAAGGGTTATTAGAAGAAAGGTGTAACCTCAGCAGCAGTTGTGGGCTGTGTTTTACCTACATTCCAAAAGACACAGGATTCTGTACCCTCCTTGAAAGTCTGCAGCATGTCCTCTGCCTGGGGCTAGCAGCAGAGCACCCACCTTTGCCATTTTCCCTTTGGTGAGTGTGGCAGAAAGGAGAACCCTGCATCTTGATGCTGGATGCTGAGTGCTGTTTGCTCCACTCCACTGATCAACTTCCTACAGCCCAGTTCTGATTCATTTCTAGGGATTTCTCTTTTCTGTACTCGGTACTGCTTATTCATGCTTTAATCAGGGCCTAGATTGAGCCCTCTGGTTGTCCTTCACTGTGCTGCCTGCAAGGACACGCGTGTGGAGAGCCACAGCTGCGGGCAGAGGATGCTCCTAGCAGCTGAAGAAGCCTTCAGCTATTGGCACGCTAATAAATCAGAGATTGAAACAAGGATGTATTCCAGGACTAGGACTAAATGTAGTTTCGTAACCTCGTGTTGTGTTAGTAGCAAATGCCACCAACTAGTAACTAAAAAGAGGTTTCACACCACAGGGGCAAAAAAACTCAGGGACTTGTCCCAGTACTGTTTGAAAGTTCATTTCTATTCTTTCCTCTTTCTTCCTCCTACCTCTCCTGCACTTTTCCAGCAGTTTGTTCACTTTGTCTGGTGGCTGCTGACCGCTGTTCTGCCTCCTGGGATCTGATGCAGGAAAAGGAGCTGCTCCAGTGGTCCTGGCAGTGAAGCTGTGTCTGCCTGTGGCTGAGCTGAAAGGCGAGACTAAGTGGAGCAATTGGAGGACTTGGCTGAATTGAAGAGCTTGACTGCTCACTTACTTTGTGAAAGGAGCCAAGGCACATTTGCATCTCTCTACCTCACACCCAAAAGGAGTTTGCTTAGCTGGAGCTGGGAGGCTCAGTGGTAACTTCCTCTGCATGGAAGTAGCAAGCACTGTCATGCCCAAATTGCAGTGTGCCAGGGTTAACGCCTGGGATGTGTCTGCCCACGCACAGCAGAAACAACCACTGTGTGCTTGCCTGGCCCTTCCTCCTTCGAGGCTGCTGGCTCATTCCAGCTCTGCCCAGAGCAGCAGCCGGAGCTCTGCAGTGCCAGCTTCTGCTGCAGGCATTGCATGGATGGGGGACTGGGGACACTTCTCTTGTTTTCTCCATTTTGATCCTAATAGTGGGATGATATAAATGTACATCTCTTTGCTTTTAGCATTCTTTGTAGCACTTTTTATTTTTTTAGAAGAGGTTAGGTGGTTTCAAGCTGTCCACAAGCATCTGACAAAAGCCATTCTTCCATGTTATGCTTCACATTGGTAGACTGGTCAGTTGCCACAATCTGCAAGTCCTAATAACATTATTAACTAGCAGATTGTTTTGTGACCTCCTCTACTTTATATTCTTCCTCAGGTCAGGCTCAACACACAGCCTGGGGAAAAAGAAGGGGCAAAGAGGGGTACATAGAACTGGCTTCTTGCCTACTGAGTATTTCCCTCTTCCTGCTTGCTTGTGTTCTGCCATACTTAAAACTGTTGAAATTGGAGAATTTTACATGTGTGAAGTTTTATAATTGATCTAGTCTGCTAGAAAGTCCTTCATGGAAGCCAAATATGTGAGAGCTGCACCATGCTCTGCTAACTGTTCCAGCAGCAAACAAGGAATTGCCTCCTTCATGAAAACTTGATCAGGTTATACCTATAGCATGGAAATGTGGGTCTCCCTCTTTGTGACTTTTCTTTCAGTGCTTCCCTGGCCTAAAAGTAACACTCAAACCAGCATTAGTTCCACAGCTCTGATTTGTTTGATCTGATTTTGCAGTTAGTTCTCAGTTCCTCACTAAAACACTGTAATTTTCAGCCGTTTTTGATTTTTAAGTGAGCCACCATTAGACAGCCAAAATATGGGTCATAGCTTACCTAAGGGAGAGTCATCAGAATCACAGCATGTAGTGTGGGTCTCTGGTCTGCTGTAAGATGTCCTTCCCAAGTCCTGCAATTTCAGGCATGCAACCTGCATCCTGTTGTCTTTGTGGCTTGAGTGGGCAGAAATGATGGGAAGTGCTTCAGAGAAAGGTGCTGGCAGGCAAAGACATCCCTGTCTGAGGTCAAGAAAAGGCAGACAAATTCTTCACACAACAGTCACTGGAGGAGCTGCAGCAGTCCTGGACAAGAGCCCTTGAGGTGTCTTCGCAGCAATTTAGGGGCCAGCAGAACAGGAAAAACCTGGGCAGCTCAGTGTGAGATGCCAACCATTTCATGATGAATAAAGGGAGAGACAGAACGAAACTGCATGTAAGTCTCTCTCTTACTGAAGTTTCTCAAGTAGGAAGTGGCAGGGTAGTCTTGGAGCATACCTGTGGGAAAGTAGAACATTTTGGCTAAGCTTCATGAGGTGTTGGGAGGGGGGGAGAGAGTTCAAGGGATACTTTCAGCATAGTCTGTTTTAAAATGGACTATTTTTAGTGCTTTTATACAGGGTAGATTTGAAAAGATGAACTGGCAGTGTCTAAATGCACAGATAAAAGCTGGATCAGTTTCCAAGGTGCTGAAGTGGGTTTAATGCTGAATTTCTGCTGATTTCTGAACTTCACCTCTGTCCTCACATGAGGGGAAAAACCAGTAAGGTTTCCCCATACATAGCTTTGTACTTACAGGCTTTTAGCCACGAACAGTTCTAAACAGGAGGTTTGAAGGGAAATGGTCATGTTTTCTGAAGTGCATTTCTTTTGGTTGGGACAGAAACAAGAAGAATTGGAGTCCTTTGGGACCTAAGAAAAGGTTGCAAAATGAGAAAAGGAGCCTAGATTTTTCAGAGGCACCACAGGGCTGGCTTTGGAGTCAAACAGTGATCTTCTGAAGGGCCTGGAGTAGGTGGGGTACCCAGATGGCAGCAAACCCAGCAGGCCTGCCAGGAGCACAGGGCAGCTCTGTGCTCCAGTGATCCTGGGCCAAGGCTCCAGACTGAGCTCAGGAAAGGCTGGCTGACCTGCTTTTTATCCCATTGCATCAGGTGCTGTGGCTGTTCAGCAGTTCTGCACTCCCAGTCTTCAGGGCACCAGCGTTCATCATGTAACTGCTACTGTGTACTCAGAGACATCCGAGCCTTGTGTGTAAGGCATGACAAAAAATCCTTCCCTGCAATAACTTCACAGCTCAAGGCATTCAAAATTAGTAGCAACTTTTGAGGACACCTTAATGTTAGTACCTTCCACTTTCCTCCAAGTTCTCTATGATTCTGGTTTATTACACAGACCTGACATGAACTGACAGGCAGATTGTGGGATACACAGCAATCCACTCTTTGTCCATACAGGACTTTGAGAATCAAATTGTTCAGTGCCTTTTAAAGGTATTTATCAGCCAGTCATGAGGATACTTCCTAAATCCTAATACCGTGTTTGCACTCCTGCCATGAAAAAATGTTCTAATGGATTTGTTTTCACATTTTCAGGCAATGATGTAGCATCACAGAATCAGATTGCTTCTGAAATAATTTTTTTTTACGAAATCAAAATACAGAGACATGGGATGTTACACTTCTGGCCTGTCTGTAGCCATCTGTATATTTAGCACTTTGTCTGATGGCAGCTGAAAGTTTCTGCTGACACCACATCTATGCTATGAGATCTGTTTTAATTTCTGAGACCAGATATATCAATAAATTAGTTCTTATTTAACTGAAAAATCTTGTTATCCTTATCAGGGCATGAATAAATCCCAATAAAATTATTTTGTTTATTTGATCCAGTACTCTAGTTGATCTGAAGCAGTACTCCCCATCTGGTGTGCAACTGAGCTCGGGGGTTGATAGTTCCAGATGAGATGGAAGCCAGTCTGGCTCAGTGTTCAGCACTGGGCATCCAGGTACAGGTCAAATGACAGGGTAGGCAGACAGGATTATTCCCCTAGAACACACCTGTAGCAATTTGGTTTAGGGACTTCTTGACCAAAGGAGTCAGGTTTGTATATAAACACCTGCAGTTGTCTCTTTTCCAGTCTTAGTCTGGCCTTAATATTACTTTTTGTATGTGGAAGTACTTTTAAATCTTTCCTACTGCTCTTCTCTGAGCCCGAACTTTCTGCTAAGCCCTTCTGCAGATGGCAGCACCAGAAGTGTATGGGACACAGATGCACTGCTGTGCTATCCTCACATTCTCCATTGTTTTCACTACTCCTTCCCAAAGCATCACAAACACTTAATTTTCTAACTGCTATGGAACATAACAGTTCCATAAGCTGACATTATTTTTAAGAATAGGCCCAAGAGCCCATCTTGATATAATGAGGTCAGAAGTTTTTTTCCCATGTCCTTTCGTTTGAATTTCTAGGTTGCAGTTTTCCTGCTGTCTTCTCACCTTGTCATTTGGTAGCATATGGTTGTTTTGCAGCTCTTCAGAGATAACCCTTCTGTTATACTCAGCATATCCTCATGCCACCAGGAGGTTTGTCACATTTATTACTCATTTGCCAAGTAATTTACTAAGTTCACCAAACATCATGGCCTTCAACACTTGTCCCTCTGATACTGCCCTAGTGAACTCCTTCTGTCATGAAGGTTTGCTCCTTATATCCACCTTTGTTTCCTGTCCTTTAATCATTCATCCACTCATTATGCTGTGAGTTTATATTCCTAGGAACCTTTGGAAGCAGCTTTCTTCACGGCCTTCTGTGAAGGAAAGGATCAGTAGGATAAGCAGGTGCTTGTATGCACTGAGCCTTTTTTGTCCATGGCCACTTCAAAGGCTTCTAACAGTTTCCAGCAAGAAGACAACATGGAAGATGGAAAATGAGAGACAGGGAATGTACCAGTATTACCTCTCTTCTACAAACACCCCAGTGGGTATGGAGTTCATCCAGGGTGCTGGAAGACTGCTTCATTGCTTCCTCTCTTCAAGGGGATTTGATATTGTATCTTGCAGGGAAGCATCCCAACTACCACACCATTAGCTTAGCTTCTTTCTTCTCACAGCTTTTCTTGATAGATTGCCTTCATTTGGCTTAAAATATGCATTGACTCAGGGATAGGAATTTATAGCCTGGTGACTGACCTTTAAGTTCTATTTTATCCATTGCTGTTTGAGTGAGCATTTGGTTTCTCCAGTTGAAAGTGGAATCAATGGCAATGAAAATGGATTGATGAATTACCTGCAGCCCACACATAAGGATGATTGAGAGTGAGAGATGTAGAACTGAAAAGGCTTCTTTCAACTACCTCCTTCAAAGTGAAGTCCAGTCTCCATCATCCACCTGCTCCTTTTCCTCCCAGAGAACACCTCAACTATTGAACAGTCTTGCAGTGTCTTCAGACACTTTGATGCATATGAGAAAAAGGCTGGAGAGAGAACCACTGGAAGTGGAACAGTGCAGGGATGTGCATGCCCAGAACTCCTACAATGGAGAAAGGGGTGGGGACCTAACATCTAGCAGGTAAGTTGTAAAGACAGTCCCAAGAAATCCTGTGTTGCACTTGGAGAAGTTGGAAAACCCAATTTAAAAAAAAAAACATCATGGGGAAAAGGCAGGTTTGAGGCACACACAGTCGTCCTGGTTGCAGGACCTGCAAGTAATCCTTGGAATCAAGAACAGGACAGCAGGCAGGAAAATAGGTGGGGAGGTGCTGAGGGGCATGAAGAGCTCCCAGGTGTTATAATGTCCTGGGAGTCCTGTTTAAGATTCCCCTAATGCTCTGACAAGCTGCAAGCCAGTTTCAGCTCCACTTTGTGGCCACTGCCTGGGTTAGACCTTCAGACCATTTCCCCTTCTTATGGATGTCACTGCTCTGAGCAAGGGTCTTGTAGATATTCACAACCCCCTGCAGAGGAAGGAAAAGCAGAGATGAACACTACCAGGTGATGGGGGGACAGGGATGTAGCTGACACCAGGTAGGTATAGGAGGGTTGCAATGAAGTCAAATGGCAGCTGATGAACAAAGAAGGGTTTTACCTTTAGGTTTATAGTAATGGTGAAAAGCTGTGGACAGGGGCCACTTACCCAGCTGAGCCCTTTGGCACTTCTGTCCTTAGAACCTTGCAGATGCAAATCACAGCTCTCTCTTGCCTGGGTAAAACAAAGCACTCACACTTATCCCAGAGAGACTAATCCTGCTATGTTCCCTCAGGATGAGCTAGGCATAATGAGACTTTTTTTGTAA
Source organism: Parus major (assembly GCF_001522545.3). Classification (NCBI taxonomy): domain Eukaryota; kingdom Metazoa; phylum Chordata; class Aves; order Passeriformes; family Paridae; genus Parus; species Parus major. The sequence continues at coordinate 27,170,625 of NC_031774.1, read as the reverse complement.
CTATTGTCTGTGATAAAACCAGAAACCTTTTGTAGGTTATTAGCTGATACAATGATATTCTGATGTGCTTTGTAATTCACTTTTTATTCATGAGGCCTGACAGCCATTTACACATTGTGCTTCAGGATTGTGTGGTCTCCATGGAGAGGTTTCTTCTTGCTGTGTCAGGTACTTTGGATATTGAAAGATGATGAAAAAATTGTTTATGCGTGGCAGCTTTCCTCCATGTTTTTTAAAAAGGCAGAAGAAAGCAGTAAGCTATTACTAAGAGAGCCAGGAACTTGGCTTCAGGACTCTTTTAATCTCCTTGGCCTCATAATAATTTGGACCTAGCTGCTTCTCCCATCACTACTATGATTTCTTCAGATGTACTCAAAGCTCTCAGAAACTGCCAGATCCACGTGGCTTTTGCAGTGCCACAAAGTTGATTCTGTTTCACATTCCAGTCACTGCTCTTACCAAGCATCCAGTTCTGGGAACAGCCTTGTGACGGCAGGGAGCTGCTCAGATGGTGGCAAAAACCCCTTGACTTGGAAAAGATTTTCAGCTGTGGAGAGGATTTCTGATCCATGCCGGATGAAGCTAATAAGATCTGCACTGAATTCAGGATGTGCTGGCTCACATTGGGTAGGATTTTGGCAGCTTGCATGGCTGTCAGATTGCAATGTTACATGCCTTCAATGGCAGACAGGAACAGGGAGAAGAGCAGATTGTGGCTGCCAGGCAGCTGGGAAGTAGCCTGATGCAGTAGGTGGGATCACACATGGCTGAGAACACCAGCTTGTGTAATGATGAATGGGAGGTGAATAGGAGCCATGGAACACTACCCTTAACTTTAGCAGGTTTTTCTGACCACAGTCTGACAAGGAAAAAACCAACAGGCCATTGGAAATATGAAGAATGTAACATCTGAGAAATGCCCGACCTCTGCCAAGTAATATTTGCATAGAGGGGCGAGGAGGTGTTAAAAATATTTTTCCTGTGGCAGCTTGGTTAGGACTTCTAGCTGGAGTCCACTGGTCCAGCAAACACAGGAAGACCCTTTGACCTTGACCACAAGAAATCAGGCCATAGTCTCTGTAAGTGTGCATCTAGTGTATTTCATGGATGTTGTATTTTAATGGGACTGGTGCTCTGTTACTTTCAGTTGCTCCTGATTCAGCCGCCCTCAAGGCTTTAGGGACCCTTGAAGGCTTTTCTAGCTGGCCCTGCAGGGCACTCTCCACCTCCCTGCCGCAGGTAGCCGAAAGTCCCTGTGGATGCAGGCGTGGGAACTTCTCAGCGGCACAGGCAGCACTTCACTGGGCAGTAGGCTGTGATCCGGCGGGATCAGGATCAGGCCTGCCCTCGCTGCCCTGTGCGGGGCTCCCCCCGCTGTGGGCCGCAGAGCGCCTCAGGGAGCGCCGTGGAGAAGGCCGGCAGGGAAGATGTGCGGAGCTGCTTGGCAGCAGGGAGCAGAGACCCTGATAAGCCACGTGGAGGACTTTTTTCCTTTTCCCACGAAGTAAAAGGAAAGAAAAAGGCAAGGGAGGCTCCTACAGCCTTCCCTGCGCGGGGAAGGGCCGTGAGGGCTGGGAAGGGGCGGAGCGCCCTCTGCTGGCGCCTGTGGCCCGGCCCGGCCTGCGCCGTCGCTGTGGGGGCGACGGTCTTGGACAAAGTCGTTTCACATCTCTCAGATTCCCGGCAGGAGCAGTGGGCAGGAGCAGTGCCCTGAAATCAGTGTTCTGAAATCTGCTTGTAAAAGATGTCGAGTAGTAGCAGTGCTCTCTGCTAATAAAAACCATTGTGCAGGAACATGTTACTGCTGGAATTGTGAAAAGAGATGGTGCAGCCACACTTGGGGACTGCATTGAAGCCCAGGTTACTGCAATAAATTGCTCTCCTTTGCAGACCTAAATCCTATATGCTGGGGAAAAGACCTCGAAGCCTACAATTACCATTTTTAATCTGTGTGTCTACATGTTGCTTCCAGAATAAATGTTGTGTTCTCTTTAAGAAACCAGGCTGAATTATCTTTGGTTTTCAGCTGTGTTTCTGAGGGGTAACTGTGTTTCTCAGCAAGCAAATGCTCTTGATATTACATAGCTGTCATGAGAAAAGATGACATGCTGGTAGTTTGGCAGCAGTTCCCTAGTAAAAGAAAGCATGTAATGATCTTATTGCATGATTTCCCTATTTTCTTCTTGTTCCATATCTTCCATGGATGCAGGCTGGAGAGTAAAAGAATTGCACATCCTGGTTTTGTAGCAAAACTGACTTTTCTCAAGAAAGCTCCTTTCAACTTTTCATAAGTGGCAGCTCTGCTCAATCCCTATTTCTCCTCCTACCTTTTTAAGGTTGTAAGCAGTTTTAGATGTGTAGTGTGATTGTCATAGGCCATTTTCCTCCTGCTGTGCTGAATCAAGGCTGTAGACAGCAGAGTTTCTTCTCAGCGGGTAGAATCAGCTGTCAAGTGATAAGAAATGTGCAGTTTCTACTTTTTACATTAACAACTGTTGTGGACTAATGGATGTGGTTGCTAATCTTAAAGCAGCAGCGCAACATACCCCAGTTACACTTCAGTGTTTCTTGGGATGATGTTTTTGGTTGTTCAGCTGGGTGTAAAGTGGAGGTGGGGTCACTTTAACCAATAAGCATCGTCTGTAAAATTGCTGCTGCAAAGGTTTGTCAGCTAAAAAAATCGCTGTTTTTTGATGCATTTCAGTTATGTAAGTAAGGTAAGTATAAAAATAATGCTGGAATGCTTCATCTGTACATGAAGAGCTGGTTTGCTCACAGGGCTTATGAAACAGTGCTTTTGCCTGATCAGGAGGTTCTTTCCTAGAGGTAGCTGGCAGCTCACTTGACCCAAGGAGCAGCTGGGTTCTGTGTGCTGCTGTCACTACTGCCTGGGACCAGTTGTCAGCCACACTGAGTACATTGATTAAAAAGAAAGGGCAACAGTCAGCATATACTCTGTACCCCTGTGCCCCAACAATTTCCTGAAGGCCAGCCTGCTCTTCCCCCTGTTTACACCTATTGCTATCACCATCAAAACTTTTCAGCCCTTTTTTTTACATAGGTTCAGAGCTGAAGCACTCAGCTGTATTCACTTGAGCAAACTGAAAAAGAACAAGCAGTTTTGTGAGTGGTGAAAAATTTGTCCTTACAGATTTGGCTGAAGAGCATTCTATCTCTGTGGTTCCCCCAGGGCAAGACAAACATTTCAGTAATGAAGTTGTATGTAGTGAGCCCAAGTGTTCCTGACAACAATCAGCAAGAATGGAAGACAAAACTTAATTCACCTGCTGCTGGAAGCTCATCTTTCTGCACCTATATAATTTCTGCTAAAAGAAAATGTGGCTCAGCAAAACTCTAAGTACTTCTAAAAACTGACCCCATTTCTACCTTCAAAAAGGAGGTGAAAGAATGCCAACAGGTAGCCTGCCAAGCTACTATCTTTCTCTGATGGATTTGCTTCTTCCATCCTCATTATCCTTCTGTTTGCAAGAAATGTTTTGAGAATCTAATTCTTGGATTCTAGGTGAGCAAATGCAATTCCCTGATGTCCTGCTAATGCTGTTGTGGGAAAGAGACTGTATAATACCAGTGGTAACTCATGCAGAGACCTGTCTGTCCTCCTGGAAGCTGCAACACTTCTCATCATCACTACTGCCATGATGACGTGAGGTTTGTCCTTACCGTACATAATGTTTGCAAGTGCTGCAGCCAGCAAAGAGGATGCAGGGTATTTAAACACAGAGGTCCTTCTCTCTGCTCAGCAAATGCAAGATATTTCAGGTCATCTAGCTATTCTTCTTGGGGAGGCCATCAGCTGCACCATGAGGAACCAAGGGGCCTGTCAGAAGGCCAAATGTTATGTTCTCAATAAGGCTGGTCCAGAGATCACATCAACACATCATCTCATTTTCCTGCTGGGCTCATCCTTCAGATAAAATTATCTCTTTAGCCATTTCTGACAGGTCATGTTCCTCTGCTCCACAGAATTCTCAGCATTTGCAACCAGGTTGAAAAGGCTCATCAGTCCCACAAGTACTTGGCAGTCAGTGCATAGCCAGAACTGCACAATGTTACAGAGAACAAATATATGTGTAGTTGCAATTGGGAATATTTCCACCTTCCTACAATGATTTGTTCATCTGGCCAGAAGCTGTGAGGCAGTTTCATAAAACTTAACACCATAGGTCTGAAATAAACGTTTTGTGTACATCTACATTGCCAAGGTGAATACATTATTAATTATGCAAAAACAGCCAGTTGAGTGAGTGGTCCATGCCAGGCCAGTTAGCCTGAGTCAGAAGCACTGTTAAAGTTTGACGTGAATTTGGAGAGGAGGAGTGGAGAGAGGCTGTCCCTGCTTAAAACCTTATGTTAATGATGTAGTCACAGCATGCTTGGGATGGGCTCCTCTGACTTCTTACCCTTCTGCTCTTGCCCAGGTCCTCTCAGGACTAAGAAGCCTTTTGTCTGTGAAACTCTGATCCTGAAGTGATCCCAGGCTCCAGCACTCCCCCAGATCTCTGCCATGGTGTGTTCAGCATGTTTTCAAAAGCTTGGGGGAGCAGAGAAGTTTCCTGATACGGACAGACATTCTATGTACTATGAGGGAGTAAGGCATCAAGGAGCACCAGTCTCAGTTTCTGGTCAGAGAACAATACCTGCCATGCTTTGTTATGCACCAAACAGAACCACCTGGTGTAAGGCATTGGAGATGCTTCAAGGAGGAACCATCAATTGTAAATCTGTGCAGCATCTTCTACAATTCAGAAAAACTTTCCTGATGCTCTCATAGTCATTACAGTATAAAGCTATAAAATAATATTAGTAACAGTACTCTGCTTTAACACAGGAAACAAAATAATGTTGTGAACTCTTGGCTAAAAATACAAGGATTAGATCATGAACTAAGCTGTTTTGGCAGAGGGTGGCCTGGAGTCTTTCTAGTCTCCTGCAAAGGATACTTGAGGGTTAAGCCTTAATTGGCTGCTTTACATGAGGAACACAGAAGTCTTCTCTTTACATCCAGGGCTGCTTGTGACACAACACACTTTTTAAACTCTCCCTTAGTTTTATCTCTTTGCAGAAAGGGGTAGGCAGAAATCCAACTAATTCTTAGTAGCCTCTGTTGTTCAGTGGTTTATTGCCCAGGCTTACTTACTCCCAAAATAGTGCTGTGCTTAGTTACAACCTTAAACTATTTCTATAAACTGTGTATCCTCTGACCTTGTGCCTCCTGTGAGTTATTATCCTCTCCCCCCAAGGGACTCAGCAGTTAACATTTCAGAGCTGAAGCTCATGAGACTGGCCTGGACTGCCAGCCGAGGTGAGTCAGCAGAGCAGGAGTACTTCTGCCCCAGCTTCACATCTTGTGTTTGCAGATCCTCTGGTATTGACTGATACAAAACCTGCCTGGCTGTGCCTGGTGCCAAGCATATGAGAGGAAAGGGCCAGGGTGTGGACAGAAGCAGGTTTTTCTGGCCCTCATCTACTAGTATATTGTGATGATGCTTTATGGGAATGTGTGTTCAACACACAAGCTTTGCTATGCTGTACTACTCAAAGTAAGGGCTTCTTTGATTCACAAGCTGGTTTCACGTGGTCAAACTAGCTCAAATATATTTATGCTGTGCTACTTTTGGTGTAAGGAGCCCTGCCTGCCCCAGCTGTGGTGGCCCAATCATTCTCTTGCCAGCTCTATGTGAAACATGTCCCTTCAGCTGGGTCGGCTGACCGGGGCTCCAGACCCACTGATATCAACCCAGGGACCCTCAGATGTCCAGGACAGGGACTATGCAACTGTCCAGCCTTTGTGCACAGGCACAAGGCAAGAAGCCAGCATCCAGCGTTATGAGCAACACTGTATTGGGTGCAGCTCTTCCGTGGGTTCAGACCCGATTTCCCAACTGCATCGTGTCACTTGGAGCAGCTGAAGACGGGATGTGATGGGATTTGACCTCCCCGAGGGACAGGGGTACGCACCCTTTGCTCAAACACCTCCACTCTAGGTTTCCTATGCAGAAGCGTGTGGTGCCTGCTGCTTGCACCCACTGGGTGGAGCAGCTCCCTGCTTAATGTCTGCTGTCTGCACATCCCTGTCCTGAAAGGGTGGGTTCCAAATAACCACAGAAAAAGCAGAGGCAGGCAGGGAGCAAAGTAACACTGAATGAAGAACTGCATTTGACCAGCTAGAGCAAAGCTGAATTTTACCAGAAAAAAAAGGCTGGCATATAGTATAAAAGCAAGGTAGGGAAAACACGTCTCCATGAACAGCTATTGATTAATCAAGAGCCAGTACAGGGCTCTAAAGCCCCTTTAAATCCATCTTTAAGAACAAGCAAGCACACATAAAAGCTGAAGCCCTCACAAATGTTACTATTGTAAGCTCCATGACCACATTAACTCACTTAGGGCAGGGCATCAGCCACAAAGGGCTCCATGGCTATGATAAGAACTAGTTAAGATGGTTTAATCAAAATAATTTCCTGTAAAATTCTGATATTAAGGTGAATATTTAGGAAGGTTTTAAGTTTTTATTTTAGCAACCAAAGTAAACAAAACAAAGAAAATCAAAGCAATTTGACAGGAAAATTTTAAAATCTGAATGTAGGGAAGTTGCTTTATTCATTTGCCTAATAAACCCCTGATTCCCCCATTTATTCTCATCTTCAGGCAAAAGATTGAAAGGAACTTTAAAAAATGTTAAATTGGATAATTTTTCTTCATCTTTGTTATGATTACCACAAAAGGAATCATAATTGAATGAACAATTTCAAAACGTATTTCTCCTTTCCACAGTGGGGTAAGGAAGACATCCCCACATGCATCCTGTCACAGACAGCAGCATTTAAAGAATACTCAGGAGTTTTTACAATTTCTTCTCTTTGTATTCCCCTAAAGTTGTATGAAACATCTAGAGAAAAACCACAAAGGAGTGAATGATGCAGCAACCACCGACAGCTTCATCCCATGGAGGAGGTGTCCAGAGAAGCTTGACCCAGGATCCTCAGGGTTTGCTGAGCACTCTAGGGTCGGTGGTAAGGAAGTTCACCTTCAGTGTTGATAAAGAAATTGCTCTCCCTTTACTCTTTTTTTTTTCTGAGTAGTAGCTCTGCATCTCATATCTATAAGATCTCTTGAACCAGTTGTCTCTTCTACTTCCAGACCTTTCTGTTGAAGCAGATCTAGCTTAACTCTATCACAGCCAAACCCAAGACAATATGATAAAACTCTTCTGATGGGAGCCCATGAACTCAGCCCAGCTAAAAAACATCTTCATGTCTCATTGAAAAGGTATAGGTATCAAAGTCTTTGAGGTGCTATGAGTCTTCATTAGTGCCAGTGCACATTCTGGACCCAGAGCAACTACTGTTTCCCCATAATTCCCATGACAGAAGGACCATAAAAGATGAGAGAACAGCTGTAACTAGAACATTAGGAGTGCTGCTGCTGCATTCTTCTGGCCTAACAGTAGAAACAATAGAGTGTCATATTGTCTTCCTTCACCACTGCATTTTTTTTTTTCCAGTGCAAGCCAGAGAAGTGTCACTTCCTTTCTCAGTTAAACTTCCAGCTTTAAACCTGGGCTGACCTATTTGCTCTTTTATGCTGTAGGAATTTCTAGTATCACAGGAGAAAGAAATCTAATCCACCTACAGTCCTGATTTAAGCCCTTTCAGAGCAGGAAAAAAGCTGAAAGTATTTCTTTAGCTAAGGTGATCAATGTAGAGACCAAGGTAAAAGTCCATTCTATGTTTTGAAAAAAATATTTATCGTAACTTAATTCCATGCTTTTGTATTGTAATACATTATAACTTCTGGAAGTAGATTTTCCTGAGGTAGGAAGTAGGAGGTAATCATAACTCATGAATGGTCTTTACAGCAGTGAATGGAATTACCCCAGAGTAGGATGTCATGCCCATGAGTAGAGAGCAGCTTTTATTAACACATAGTTGAAGGAGGCAGAGTACACAGAAATCAAAGGATATGGCATATCAGGGTGCTGTGTATTTGGAGCTTGAGTATCTGGGACAGGGAGAGAGATGGGATTCTGGGTATTGGGCAGTAGAGGTAATTAGGAGATGTACTTCAAGGACAAGCTTTCTTTATGGACCCAGGACAGCCACTATGTCCTGTGCAGGGAGTAAGCAGAAACTCTCTGCATGACACTGAATGATCTTCTGGCACTTTAGAAATGCATTTCTATTGTCACGGAACGCCTGTGTATCAGAGCATCAACGCCTTCATTACTTATTCAAGTAATTCGGTTGCTCATCAAATCCTCCTTGAAGTGTGTGGTGCAGGCAAGGGAGGACATAATGTTGAAATTCTTTTGCTGCTTAATTTCCTTCAGTGGATCCTTCCCTGAAGAGCTTCTAATGAGACTGACCTTTATTAGCTAATTAGGCTCATTGAAATGGCACGATTGCATTTAGGTTTTTTTTCCTTCTGTGGATACTCCAGATTAAGTTCTCATCATTAGGCAGATTGGAAGGGGACTTGTAACCATGTGTGGAGGTCAGCAATGCACCTCACCTTCCTGCCTCAGCTACTGAAATTGGCAGGGAAGCTGTGCCACATGGTGCCAAATAGTGGGTTTGACTACATTGTGATAGTGTTAACTCAATTCTGCATCTATTTTTAGTGAATTGCATGCTTATGTATGTGCAAAACAGTTGCTATATGGCAGAGACCAACCCAGATTTTACAAACAAATTCAGCATTTACAATGCGGTACAGAAAAATCACTCTGGTACAGGATCAGTCTAGTCCATCAGGCTGTGCTCTGCTGTCCTGCTTGAACAATGAAGTTCTGAAGGTTTAACAAATATTGGAGTTCTCAGTCCATCTACCCCGTGGGTAGGCCCCAGGTTGGTCATGGTAGACATTGCTTCCAATCTTTGACAGCTCTTCCAGAAGATTCCTTCCTGATTTTTTCCATCTTTTCCCATATCCAGATATGGAAGTGGCACACACAGCAGGGTGGCATGTAGTGCTCGCCAGCTGGAGAAGCAGTATAAATAACCATGAGATGATACTTGATTCCTGCATCACCCTCTTCTTATCTGAGAGCATCAATGGGGTAAATACTCTACCATACTTTACTGCTTTACAGGGAGCAAGAAAATCACAGCATCTATCAGATAAAACCAATTCCACACATCTTCCAGTTTTAGAAAAGAGTTCTTACAGGATTTCCCCATGCTAAGGAAAAAAGAAAAAATTGTAAAGTTTCCTTTTCATCATTGCTGCTAATGAAGTCTGATGCTGCTATTGTTAGTTTCTTAAAGACTTGTTGATTCCCTGAGGGTCTAAGCATGGATCAGTTTTATAACCCAACCTTGGCACCTCTTGCTGTTGAGAAGTTTGAGCTATGCTGTAGACACGCTCACAGGACCCTGAGGCTGAGCTCCCCCTAAGGATGAATGGGAAATTTTCTTGTGCTCAAGACTCAGACCTACTAAACTGGGGAAGATTTCAGCCATCCACCCAAGCACTTTAAGCATGCACTTAACTTAGGGGCATTGTAGTCCTCTTGCCTTGCACTCTTGGCTATCTTATCTTCTTCATGAGGGCAACTTAGAACAATCAACTGCAATAGGAAAGTTTTCCTATAGCAAAACCTTTAAAAAGAGGAAATTGCTGCAGTGTAAGAAAAACCTAGTAAATAGCTTGTGCTTAATAGTGACATACACATTAAGTCAATCTTAAGGGAATTAGTTCTCCAGGGTCTCAGTTTTTTCTCTTTGTGCAAAAGCAAACTGTGTTTCATTAACACTTTACATGTGTAGGATTTACGTACTTCTTAATCCCATATTATCTTGTGTGCTGTGGGCTAGATGTGGTGTTGCTTCATCAGCCTACCTTCCCCTGTGCTCATCTGGAGCTGCAGGACTGTCAGCATCCTCTTGGAAGGTCCAGCACCAGTTTGCAGCTAGTCCATTCTGCCCATGTCTGACTCCAGAACATCTTCCCTGTGCTCTCCTTTTTAGGGGGTTTGATGTATTCCAGCAGTGTTTGCCTGCTGACAGTAAGTCAGATTTATATTTGCATGCATTCGTGTAGCAGAGAAATGAATAAATGTAGTTCCCAATCTGCTTTCTCTAGGACATTTGCATTGTTAATATTATTCCCTCCCTGCTGTGTCCACTCCTCACCTCTGGAGCAGTATGGCAAGTGGGGTAAGGATAGAACGTCTGAACCTCGTGTCAGTTAAAGACTGAGGAGCAAGGCAGGTGGCAGGAAATCCAGGGTGTTATGGTGACATGACTTTACAGCATGGCTGAATTACTGTGAGTAACCCTGGTAATGTGCAGCTAGTGCAGCAAAGTTACTTAGATTCTGTTAAATTTCTCTATTAGACTGATTGCTATGATTTGCTCGGGACTAGATGTACTTATGGAAGCTTTCCCAGCAATTTCCTTGCTTAACAGCTCTGCTTTTTGGAAAGGCAACAGAAAGCTGTGTGTTCAAGGAGAGGGATGAAAGCATCATAAGGCTGACAATAAATGCAGGCCTTTCCATGACACAGTCCAGTAACAGTAGAAAACACAAAGATTTTCAAAAAGCCCTGTAAGAGTTCTCTCTCCGTGAGGTGGGGGAATTGCAGCATCTGCCAGAGCCAGTGGCTAATGCAGGTTCCTGGCAGGGCTGAGCAGCTTAAGAACATTTTACTTGCTGCTGGCTAAACCAGGGAATCATTTCACATTTGCATGTGTCCCCCGGGAACAGAGGGATTAAGACACACACACAATATCATTTCAAACACATTCCCATTCTGGGAGTGAAGTTATCTGAATTAAACCAACTTGGAGGCATCCTACTGTCTCTCCCTAACACAACCAGGAGGGCTGGGCACTGTCACACACAGATGTGCTGATGTGCACACCACCAGGAGCAGCCTAAGCTCCATCACAAGGACTCCTAGGGGTGTGGGACCAGTTCATTCCTGACTGATGTGACATCACCTGGGAACCCTTGGAAATGTTTATAACATAGGTTGTTTTTATCCTCTTTTCAGAGTTGGTATAAAATTCCTTTATACAAGCATTTGAACTCTGATATGCACTCTTAATTTACTGGTCCTCTTTATACTTATCAGAGAAGTGGAAGACATTCTCTTATTTAATGTGTGATCTGAAAGATATTCCTGTTTTACCAAGAAAGTGTATGGAAATGGTAGTTCCTAAAAATACAGGTACAATGGCAAAGACTGTCTTTATAATTTATACTCTGTGCTCATTGTAACTCACACTAACCACTGCAGCAAAAGAACTCATTTGCCATAAAAAGGATTAGCTATCAGTTTGTTATCATGTTCTCTTGGTATCACACTACTGTGGCTATAATAGAAGTTTGTTATGATCTACAGTTTAAATTATTACCCATTCCACAGCTCATCTTACTGCTGCTTATTTGTGTCACCAAAATCTTGATGCTCTTTCCTGAATATCATCCATCCATGTGAAACAGTAAAAATACCAGAAGGCAGTTAGAGATGCCATTCACCAGAGTTCAGGGGTACAATACATACTTTTATTTCCAGGGAGTACCCTGTTTACACTGAATTTTCCTGAACATTGTTGGCAGTGATGGTCATGGCTGATTTCTTAAATGTAAGTTGGGTCATCCACAGTGTCATCCCACTGGCTTTGTTGCTTCAGCGGAGTTCCCTGTAGGAGCAAGGGATGACCTCCCCAAGAAACTATTCTTTATCAGTGAGTGTTTCTCCTGTATGGAAAATTTTCTGCATGGATTTTCTGAGATCCACACCTACCAGATTATTGCTAAATATTGCCTGGGTAAGGAGGAGGTGAAGCAAAGAATCAGGCTAAGGGACACTTGTAAGAAGAACTGACAGGACTTGTGCTGGGGCTTGTATTGCTCATGTTGTTGCTGCAGTAACTCCCACTTGAATGTATGTAGATTTTGGAGGTGATAGCCTTTATCTTGCTCCCTTCCTCAGTGCTCCTTCACAAAATCTGTTCACACTGAGCCCCAAAATAAAAATAGCTGGTGACTGTGGGTTAAAAGCAGAGATTTTGTTCCTCTTTGTAGACAGACCAAGAGGTGCGCGTAGCTCTATCAGAACCTGGGACACAATGCAAACTAAGCTCTGCAGAGATCTTAAACTTCACACTAGCATCCTTCTTTCATGCTTTCTGTTTTACTCTCACCCCTTTTGTATAATTATTTCTTCACTTTTTTATCTGGTTTATTTTGTATGAGTGCTACTGTTTTTGTTGTGGTCTGAAATTTCTGTAAGTTAGTACTTCAGCTTAGTATATTTGTTATCTTTTGTATTTACAACCCTTCTGGATCCATTCTGAAAACTGTGTTTTAAGGGCATGTGTTGAAAGGGTGTTGGAGGGTGAATACTAGAGATTCTACATCAAACAATTGCAGTCTTGCACTGGGCACTTGCCCACTGTTTAGCTAAAAGCTGTAGAAACCCTGGGGATTTGTTCTGAGAATAGTGAGCAGCCATTTCCAAGACATATAGTCTTATGGGTTTGACCTGCTTGAAATTTTTTTGAAACTCGTTTGAAATCTGAACTGGTTTTGAGGTCAAACTATAAATAAGTCACTCAATAATTCAGTAAAGTGTTGAAAAAACACTTCAGCAATCTGAGGTAAAATATGGAGCTTTGAGCTAATAAAACTTTTGATGCCTTTGGGTTTCGTCACTGGAGTAACAATGTAAGCTCTCTGTACATGCAGGTCTGGACTACTTTGAGGTATATAAAGGTATATATATTGAGGTATATATAAACATCTAGGTCTTGGATTTTGTTTTCACTGAGAGAAAAACCTGAAATTCTCCATCTTGAGATGTCATCTTGGCATCAAGGCATGGAGTTTCCGAGGTCTGGTGTTGTTTAAAGAGGATGATTTAGTATTTTCTCCCTACCTGCAGCATTTGGCTACAGCACCAGTTACACTTCATGTAAGAAAACGACTTGGCTCCCAGGGCAGAGGGTACAGGTGGTGACTGGCTGGTGCTCAGCGTCACCAAGGGCCCATCCTTTTGCTGCAGGATGGCTGGGATACCACAGTCCATTTTCACAGCACCTCAGGGATAAACCTGCTGACCATGCAGCAACTCAGTGCCAGTGGAATGGAGCTGCCTGCCAGTTCTCTTTGTCCTTTGCCATCTTCTCCACTCTGGAAAATAAATTTGGGCCTAAAAGTCAAGGATGTTTAATGTGCCAGTGGTGGCAGCAAAACTGAAAGCTGGACAAGACTCTTGGTATGGAGCAGATAAGCTGTCTCTTGTCAGACACATAAAGAGGCAATATAATCCCTCCTTCATCCTATTTTCCACCACCAGCTGGGATAACACACAGCCAAAACAAAATAAACCAAACAGCCCAGCTGTGAATAATTTTAATTAGGGTGCTAATGCTTAATAAAAGTGTAATGCAGAGTAAATTGTCTTTAGGTCACGTCTTGGAAGAGCTCACAAGTGTCCCCTGAACTGGAAAAGGATGGCTGGACTTTTTTTCTCTCCATACACTGCTTAGCCCTGAAGTTCTAAAGGGCAGATATCTTCTCCCTGCTATCTGGGAGCAGGCTCTGCCCTCTTTCCAGCACTGGCAATAGCAGTAGCAGCTCTTAAATGTTATGAACAAATTCAGCAGGGGAATATGGGGGAGCAGTTTTAGGGCAGCATGTGCTTGTTCTCTGCCCTCTTAAGTCACCCTATGTGTTGCCTTGCTCTTAGATCATATGCTTCTTATATCTGCAGCAAACTTGCTTCACAGTAGACCCCACTAGCTTTATCCGCCTGGCCAGCACTTCAGCTTTATGGAGCTGGAGTTCTTCCATGGTGGTTTTGCTATTCAGATAAATCTCTGAAGGGAGAGCCATTACTTTCCAAATTCACCTGTCTCCCCTCTCTTCTTTTTACACTGTGTGTGTGTGTGTGTGTGTGTGTGTGTGTATATATTTATGAATACACATGTACACATGCATATATGTATATTTGCCTTCTTCAAATGTACATTCATTGAGGGTAGCAGCAGTTTTCCAGTGTTTCAGCTGGAGCTTCTGCAGGCCAGTAAATCCTGTCTGTGTTTGCTCCTTGTGTTGAGGAAGAATCACAGGATTCACTTGCTGAGGATGATGTTTATAACACACTGATCTGAGCAAGGGTAAAAAAAAAAAACAAACAACAAACACCCACAACATTTTTCTAATCTTCACCAATCAGGACTAATGTACTCTGGTAAAATGATGGGGAAGCTGGAATGCTAAGGAATACTAAGGAACACTAAATTCACCAATAAATATTTAAAAGGGGATGGTGAAATGTCATTCTTCTCAGAAGAAAAACAAATCTTTGCAGTAGTGGGTAGAAAGGGGAGAGGGAAGGAGGAGGAAAAAATGCATTAGTGTTTCATAAAATTTTGAGCCTTTAAGAAAGGATAATATTTCTTTTTGTGATGGGTGGGACACTGGCAGGTAACTACCTCAGTGCTTTAGTTAATTGTGCTGAAAGTCCCTTCGATTATTTAGATTTGGGTTGTATATGCATTTTTTTGTCTCTGCTTTAATGCCCAAAGGGAAATGCCAGACTCTGCATGATCAGTTTGCCAAATGGCATTATCTCATTCCACAGTTATGACTGTAGGGATGAGTTTTAGGTAAATGAAGAACAGATTTTCTACTCTTCGTAAATCCTCTCTGTTCCAGTGTCTTGGCCAAAGGTATTTAAATTAAAGGGATGCAGATAATTCATCTATCCTGGCTTTACAGGATAGATATAAGCAAAAAGTGACAGGAGCATGTTTTATCCAGTAGTGTACAATTTTACTTGAAATACACAGCCCTAGAAAGTTTGTTGACTATAAATATGACAGTTTTTTTTCCCAGTTAGCATGTATGTGTGCAGAATGGCGCTTTGATCTTCTTTGTTCTTGGGTTGGTGTCACTTACTTGAACTCCAAACATTAATGCATTGGCTCTTTTTGTCATGTAATCTTTATATTTGCTTATAGTTATGGAAAAAAGGTTTTGAGCACATACATACTTAGTCAGAGTTTTTCACTCACTGCAGATGGAGGTGTGTTATGTGCTCATTTTGAACTCTCTTTGGCAAGACAAATGTCAGCCAAACACTAAAGATGATGGAGAATCAAATAGGAAAGCCTTTTTGCATTAAAAAGCTTCTGTCAAGTAATTTTACTACTCTGTCAGCCGTACACAACATGCCCCACAGCTGAAGCCTGTGATCTGCTTGCTGTCATCAGAATTAGTACAATTTCCACTACATGTTTTAGATCCATAAATCAGTCAATCCTCACCATCAGCACCTCACTTTGTGAGACCTACCTATGCTTTGTGACAGACATACCACTTTTACCAAAGGGATTGTTTTTTCTTCCAGTTCACCATACATGCTTTTATATGTGTACACACTCCAAAACTGCAAGTGGCTTACTCTGATCATCTTGGCACAGAGGGTTGTGACCTGCCCAAGAATTTCCCTTCTGTAGCATCAATATTAGAAAAAAAATTAATCAATTCCTAAAATTTTCTTATTTCACTTTTTATTTTAAATAAAATCTCAAGCTGACAGTAACACTTTTTTTTTCATGAGTGTATGGTCTACTTTTTCATTCCCAAGTGCAATTACACATTCCTCTTTGAATAGATTTTTGTGTCATCTGAACACATGTTTCTTCAGTAATTTGTTTTGGATCTTTAAACTTGGCTGTATCTGATAAAGGCAAATGACAAGATAACTGCCAAATTTCCATTACTTGCTATTTTCTGAGTTACTGTGTATAAAATTACAGGCAAGAGGAAGGTGAGCTTGGAGGACACAGGGTGTGTTTAGAGACCTCCAAGGCTACAGCAGGGATCAAGGAATTAAGACCTGGCATGATGTCAAAGAAGATGAAAACACCTTCAGGCCTCCAGAAAGGAGAAGGATGTGGGAGGTGAGTGACTATTTTGAAACACGGTGGCGGTGCTGACTGTTCTGGGAGAGACCACAGAGGACCAGCAGGACAGCAAACAGAGCAAAACTGTGATGGAGAGTTTCTGCCTCAGCAAGTGCTTGAACCAAGAAACATGCAGAGATGTTTCCCTACAAATTCAGAATAATCCAAGCTTCCCTTTCTAAGTCTGTGCTAGTCACACATACAGACATGTCCAGTACTTCCTAGCATGACACAATGCCTGTGGGAAACACTTCTGGTTTGCTTCCCTCATTCGGTTCAACCTAAATAATTTGTTGAGTGAATAGATGGCTGGAGCCCTCTATTGCTGAGTATTGTTGAGTTGTTGCCAGGCTAGGTGCAGGAAGAGGGTTGTGTCCTGCAACAACTTGGTGGAGGAGGAGTAATATTTCCCTGCATATCTGAGTTTCCTTTTGCACAGCAGTGCAGGACTAGTAGAGCTAACATGAGTCCTGGGATGTTTCAGCTTAGACCACGAATACCCAGTGCATGCCCCAGTTCTACAGATAGCTGCAGGTAGCAGTCAGGCAATTTGAGGCTCTTAGTGAGTATACAGTAAGGAGAT
Organism: Parus major; assembly: GCF_001522545.3. NCBI lineage: Eukaryota > Metazoa > Chordata > Aves > Passeriformes > Paridae > Parus > Parus major. The sequence continues at coordinate 27,154,098 of NC_031774.1, read as the reverse complement.
ACACATCCTCCTGCAGCCCTCTAGCTTTCATACAAGAGGATGTCATGCAGAGGGATGACTATCTGATAGTATCTCTTCACCAGAAGGGAGTGGCAGAGAGAGCTGTGATGTGTAGGGTGAGAGTTGTGGTTGTTAATTACCACAGCAGGTGAGATGATAATCTTGCAGCCTCATTGCACCTGGTGTCCTTTTATCTGGTCTGTCTTCCTATAGCTGCCAGTGGTATTTCTTCAGCTTGGTTTCAAGCAAGTATTCTGTGCAATGTGATTGAGACAGTGCAATTACTCCCATTACTAGTGGATATGCATAATTAAATCCAGAGAGCTAATTTGCTGCTTTGCAAGCTTTTTATTACCCAAGGGGGAAAATGGGATTCCCAGGAAAAGCTCACTTGCAAAGTAGAAGCTGAGTGATGCAGAAAACTCAATTTTAGTGCTGTAGTGCTTAGCTCTTAGGTGCCCTGATGCCCAGTGAAATGAAAAGCCTGGCTAAGTGGATATTTAGGTGCCTAATTAGAGCTACAAAAGCTGCCACGCAGTCAGAGACTCTCTGAGTTGGTCAGCAACAAATGGAAAGAAAGGAGCAGGAGCCACATGTATAATTCTGAATGATGTGGGCTCTTTCCTTCATTCATGCTGCTCATGCCAAGCATTGATTACCTAGGCAGCTGGCCCAGCTGTTACCCGTCATATTCACTGGTTAAGTGAAATCCTCCTGCAAAAAAATCCTTACCAGGATTTGCTGGTACATTTAGGAGTGACAGAAACACGCTGGCAACCAGCTCTTTGGAAATCCTTTGCCCCTCTTTCTTCCCCCATCTTCCTTATTGTAGCAGTGGTAGTTTATACCACCCCACCACTCCCTTTTTGCAGCTCTCTACTAGCTCCGGGCTGAAATTCCCATGGGATCCCAGTTAGCAGATACAGCTACTAAAAAGGGAATGCCTTCTCTGTGAATCCCTGTAGGACTGAAATATTGAGTTTTTCAGGGCTGTCAGGACTTGAGTATGTTTGGGTAGGCCCAGAAGCAGAAATTTAAGCAACCAGAGAGCTTTACTGATGGGATCTTAGGTGTCATGGGGATACAACCAGTGCCAAAGTCAGGCAAAAGCTGAAGAAGGGACCCTGAGGACCTGCATTTTGAACAAAGGAAAAAAATCTCTCAGTAGATTTAGACTGCATAACTATGCAGGATGGGAGGCAATGGGGAGGCAGAATTATATTGTATTAATTGTCTGGGCAAAGTGAAGACTATAATTCCCCTCAGTGCTCTTCTGTCTGTCAGGTTTCTTGTTTGAAAGTTGAAGACTCTTTAATCTAGAAATGCGTTTGACAAAGTTCTCCAAGATGCCCTGTGGGTAGCATTCCTTCCCTGGACCTCAGAGGACTGACTGATGGAAATGAACAGGACTTCCCATCATGACCCTTCATGACTCTGGGTCAAGATACAAGATAAGCACTACAAGTAGCTGAAATAAATAAATCTACTGCAAATTGATTCCACTTCACAGAAACTTAGTTGCTTTCCTTTATTCCTGTGTCTTTCAATGTAATTACATTACTGAACTGGGAGCATTTCTGGCACCAAAAGACTTTGAAGGCTTATATAAAGATGGAGTATTAAAGTCTAGATTCCTGCAGGAGATAACTGTGGAATATAGTGCTATATTGGGAACAGTGCAGTGATGGGAAAAGCAATCAATGATCCTTGGAGGATGGCAAAAAAAAGTGCCTGTGAAAGACTCATTTTTTATGATGCGTTTGGAGGACCACCAATTGGCTGAGGTTAAAAATTGGGATTTTATTAAAATTTTATGAAATGAGGACTAAAGCAGATGAAACACCTTTTAGTTCCCATTAGAAATATCCATGAGTAGGGCTGGCTTAAGGTCAGTGATTTGTACAAGGCTTTGCTTTGCTGTCATAGAGGAATAACTTATTCTGCTGGTTTATCTGGCAAAGATGCAAAGATGGGCAGAGCAGGATGAGCAGCCAGGGAGATTGGAGTAGCTTGTTTGGTCTTGGTGTCCCTCTGCCTGGGAAGCCACTGGAATAGCACCCTCCAGCTGCTGTGAGCCTTAAGGATCTCCCCATCATGGATCTGTGTTGCCCTGGGGAAATACCCTGCTTGACCTTTTCCTAAGATCAGTCTTTGGGACTTCCTACCACTTGTCCAGCTGAGCTGTTTCACACCCCAGATTTTTGGAGAGACACTTCTTCTCTTAATCAGGTCCTGATTAAGGTACTGATGTTTGGAACCCAAAAGCAGAAGGGCCCACCTTCATATTTAAGACAAAATATTTCTCTCTCACATTTCCTAGCAGGGACAAGGAACCAGCAGTGGTGGGAACTGATCCAGCAGGTTTTACTGCCCACACTGACAGCAGTGCAGTAATAGACTGATACTAGCAGGGATCAGCAACCCTCTTCAACACAAATGAGTGCATGGTTTCCATTTCAGTCGTTAAAGATGAGCTCTCTGTGAGTGAGGATTTTCACCTTGTCATTCCTGGGCTTGGTACCGCTCACATTAGTATCCAGGATCTGCTGTTCTTCCATGTTGCTTTTCTTGTAGTTACAAAGTGTCAGAGGTCACTGTGCTCAAGTGTCTCTTTCAGGTTGGAAATTAAGAAAACTAGGAAAATAGCCCTCTGGCGCACTAAGAGTAATGATAATTATGTTTTTTCTTAATGGATTGCTCTTAATTCTCAGAATGGCATTTTCATTCTGTCATTTATTATCCTTACCTGAAAGTGGCTGGATTGGTGAAGCAAGCACAAAGACTATAATCTATGTATCCTAGATGGTGCAGGAAGCACATCACAGGTGATGTGCTTCAGTGCTATGCTCCTGTGCTATCAAACTCCAGAAGAGGGGCCCTGTACCTACCAGAAGTGGGAAGTAATGGCTGAAGTTTATCAGAGCAGGTGGAAGCAATTTAAGTAGATCAGGAAAAGCCTGGAGGCTGAGGAAAGATGGAAAACTGAATGTCATGAAAGCTTTTGATTAAAATCTTTTTCCTGAAAGATTTCTGGAGTTTAGCACTTTTCCATGGATTAAGCAAAAAACTAATGCCCAGAAGCAACACAGAAACAAACTCAAAATTTGGGGGTTGCTTTCTGAAGTTAATATAATAATTGCTATCTTTTTCCATCTACTTCAATCAGTAGTTAAATTCTTTTCATAAACAATGTTTAATTATTATTACTGTGCATATTCAAGAAATTTTATTGAAAAATCTGAAGCATAAAAAAATGGAAAATACTCTGTGCTATCTACTTGGCTTTAGGTACAGTACCTGCTTTAATTAATAATGATGTATCTCTGCAGATCAAGAATAAAAATACCATCCTGCTATTAATCCTTACATTAAATTTTCAAATCATCAATATTAACTAAGTATAGCTACAGTAAAACAAAGAAGCAGCATTTATTTGTTTTCACAGGACGTTATTCTGTGTGTTACATCAAAGATTTCCTTTCAAATTCACCTGATTTGAAAGGTAGTTTCTCCTGACTGTGCAAATTAGCAGAGAAAGTGTCTGTATTTTATCAAATTCAGCTGCACCTTTCTTGCTGAAGCATGTTTAAAAGCCAGCAGATCTATTTTTGTGAGTCATTGCAGTCCATCCTGCTGCTATTCAGTTGAAGGAAACAAATTCTTTAATTTTACTATTTCATAGCAAATGTATCAATTTAGTTAGCAGTGAAAAAGTTCCAGACATCTGTGATGAAGGCTGATAAATCCAGAAGAAATCTGTTCCTCTGCTAATGGGAGTTAGCTGGCCTGGGAGACACTTGCACAGAGTTCTGGACTAGCATTGCAGAAACCAAAAGCTCTGCTTTGAAGCAACAGAAGGGCAAAGACTGTCTTTTGCATATGCTGAGATATTTCCATGTAGTTATTTGGTATTGTATTAATCAACCTGTTGTATTTATTATGAGATAATAAATGAAGTGGGTCCCAAAATATGACTCTGAGGGTTTTAGCAAGTTCAAAGAAAAAACCCAGGGCCACACTGAAAAATGTCTGAGAGGATCCCTTCTGGCTGCTTGAGGGACATGAAATTTTCATTTATAAAAAAAATGGGGAATCTGCCTTTCCTCAAATTTAGCTGTGTTCACCATTTGAACAAAACCTACCCAGCATCCTCATGGCTTCTAATCTGTCTCCCTTGTAGGCTGAACAGCCATGCCCCCTTCCCAGAAGAAGGACACCAGTTACATAACAGTTCTTAAGCCCAAGAACAGGCAAATTGTTATCATTATATTTACCAAATAAGAAACCTTCCTTCTAGAGCTGTTAAAAGACTGGAAAACAGAGGTGAAAATGTGTGGATGGGTTCACCTTTTATTATTATGTGATCTACCCTGCTTCAGAGGTCCCAGTGGCTAAGGATAGCTGTGCCTTCCAATTTTTTCTTCATCCAGTAGGTTAGAGTCATGCCAGGTCTTCCACAGGTAAGGGAATACAGCTTGGAAGATTGCTCCAAGGATGGTGATTACTGGGTCCTGCTGGGATGGTGGCCTTGCTCTCAGATCACCTCTAGCTAGCTCAGGATGGGCTAGCTCAGGGTGCAGAGGTGGGGCTGCAGCCTGGGGCACACCAGCAGCACTGGATGGCAGTGTTACACAAGTCCAAACAGCTTCTTTTAGGTTTAGGAATAAAGACAAAAAGCGTGCCACGCCTGTGACTGGAAATGTGTGGGGTTTGGAGGGGGTGTAAGTCCTATTGGGATGTACTTGACCAGATTCCCTTCATTTTCTTCTCATATCCTGTCTCTATTCTTTGGGGACGACTTTCCCATGCTTTTTTTCTCCCAATTCTCTTTTTCTTAGTGTGTATTGAGGTGTTTCCCATGCTTCTTCTGAGCTGGCCAGGTACTGAAAAGGTCAGAGATAAACAGCAAAGTTTTGCTAATGCAAAAGCGATACATAAAACCCAAGAATCATAAACCCAACAAAAAACAATGTCTTTTTCCTCCCTCCAGTTCTTTATCTTTAGACAGAAATGACCAGGGAGAGCAGAGTGCCTTGACATTAGCCCAGTAAATGTGCATTTAACATCAAGCTTGATAGAACCAAACGTACTGCAGGGGAAAAAATGGAATTTGTGCAGTTGATAGTTTACTCCTGTTTTAGAGTTTGCCTGTCACTGCTAATAGCTCAGGGTAGAAATTCCAGGGATGATACTAAGGAAGAGCAGTGTGCATGTAATCCCAGTATACTGATACATGCACCAGCACTGTCCCTGCAGAGATGTGTGGAATATTCCTCTGGCAGGGAGAGGGTAAGGCAGTAAAAGCTGCTGAATAGGTATCATTGTAGCTTTGTTCCACCCGCTTGGATCCTGAGCTGGGGTTTTTCTTCTGCTTTTCATCTCATTTATCAGTGTAATACCTGGGTCATCCTTTCATACAGCAAATATAATTACAGTGCAGTTACACTCTGTGACTCTGTTTCATGATACCTATAATTACTGTTCATTCATGTAGCTAGGAGGTTAGTTAATTCAGTCAACATATTACTTATCAGTCTGCTTTCTGAGTTACTACCTCACATTTTAATTGCAATTGTACTTTTTATACATACATCTGAGGCTTCACTGTGCGACAGTCATTTGTATGAGGTTAAACTTCAGATTGAATTCAGCCTGTTTACAGCTACGTGGGGTTTTTTGTGTGGCAGTAGTATGTCAGGTAAAAAAAAAAGTTAAATCAACATCCAAACCGGTAAGGCACACCAGTCCAACGTGAAATCCATGCCCTGCTGATACATGAGTGGTATGAAGCACTTAAGAAGGGCTGTGGGGTTGACTCTTAGTTTTATGAGCCTCCCTGTTTTATGTACACTGCTCTAGAGGTGATCCAGAGCTGCCTACATTTCGAATGACTGGCAAAGATTGTGACACATGGCAAATCCTTGAAACTGGGAGAAAAGCCATGGTGAAGATTGCTGTTTCTCCTCCTGCTCATTTTATACAGCTTAGGTATTCTTCTGAAGTGTTCTTTTGCTGGGTTCAGCAGATCTTGACTTCCCCTCATGGATTATGGCTTTGCATTTGAAGTGGTAAGATTAGTTTGATGATATTTTTTTTTTTTTTGTTTTAAATGAAAAAGGTTTGCCCACTTTAGCAGCTTATGAGATCAATCACACTTGTACCAGCTGCGTTCCAGGAGGCTGCCCTGGGGTGGAGGGAAGAGGAAGAGGCCAGTAATGGCAGCTGTGCCCTAGCTGGTTTGTAAATTGTCTTTGTACATGCATGAAAATTAAGATAATTATATCTCTTATAAAAAGAGGCTGTTTGTGTACTTTTGCTGTTTATATGTATCTAGAAGGAAATTGCAGGCTACTGCCTGCCAAGTATATCCCCAGAAATATTTTTGAAACTGTCATCCATAGGCATTGGATATCATGGATACCAGAGGCTGTTTAATCTCTTTCCCACTTTTTTTCTCTCTCCAAGCCCCCATCTCTCTCTCTCTGGCCCAGTTTTTGAGCAAAAAGATTCTGGCTGTTTATTGCAGTGTAAAGACTTGGTATATCGCTATACTGGTCCCATTTTTTGTTACCACTAATCCAGCTGATCTATGGATCTCCAGCACTGTAAGACAGATGGATTTTTTGTAATGGCTATGCTTATTCTATAGCCATCATTTAACCTTATTCATTATTTGTATTCAAAAGATTTGGGGAAACATGGTAAGAAACCTAGAGAGGAGTATGTAAGGAGTCTGTGTCAGTACCAATCCCTTACATCCATGTCCTACAGCTTGTTGAGTCTCTGTTCATTAAAGGTGATACCTTGGAAAGCAAACACAACCCTCTTCAATAAGCTCTGATCAGTCAGTTATACCTCTTAAAAACACAGCTTAGAGCATATTAATTATATTTGAATGTAATAAAAACATGAAGTTTGATTCTAAACTGGAAGCAAGAATAGATCAACTAATTGCAAAGGCTGAATACGGAAACAGAGCATCTGGCCTGCTGTGTTGGTACTGTGATATGTTACCAGGAAATCTTGACAGAGAAAGAAATATTAGAAGTGGAGCTTTTTATGACATCACACATTGTGCATTGTGACTTCTGTTTCAAAAAAATATGAAAGGCAGCTCCATGCACACTCTTCCTTGCACATTTCCATCTCTTATTTGAGACAGATACTCCAACACCTATTGAATTTCTTCCTATTTTTTCTGTGATTCAGTGCTTCAGTTGTTACTATTAGCCACTTGTATTCATGGAGACCACAGAACCTCCAAACACAGAGAAAGAACTGCTATGCTTTATGCTGTTTATGACATATAAATTGTGCAGTGTACAGTTAAAAGCACAATCTATCTGTACTTTGGAATCATGGGGATTTTTCTATGGAATAAAATGGGTATACCAAGTCAGTCTGAATGAGGTGAAAACTACTTAAAGGAGAGACTTAGACATTCCTACTTCTAATTGTGCTATTTTTAATACTTCATCAAAATTAATTTCTTATTCCATCTGAATTAATTTGTGGATCTTTTGTTTTTTCTTTATTAAATTGCAATTAAAATATGGGAAACTTCTGAATTTCTAGGTGAAGCTAATAGCTGTGAATCCTGGATTCATAATTGGTTACAATGCATAGAGGCAAAAATCCTAATGGTCTTTCTGAGCAACTGATTAATTTGCTCTCAAGAGTGGATATATAAACATTAATTATGTTCTGAAGGGCTTTAGCTATTAAAACCAAGTTAGAAGAAAATACAGGACTGTTTAAATTAGTTGTGCTTTTACCAGAGATGGCCAAAACCACTGGTGTCCCCAGTGTTCCACACAGTGCTGTTTGGCACCATGCTCACCTTGCATAAGTTGGACATTTAAACAGTTGCTCAGCACATCCCCCATACAAAACTATCACCAAGCTAAGGAGACTTTGGTCAACGACACTTACCTACCTTTTACTCTACAGTTCCAGTTTTGGAGACATGTTATCTTCAATATTGTTGTTGTTCAATATTGTACCTGTTAGAGCAGTTTTTATGACTACTAAGTATTTATGAGTACTTGCATCATGATTGTTGCAGGCCTCAAATGGGACAAGGGTATGCCTGCATGTATCTGCATTGCAGAAACTGGGCTTGGAGAGATGTGGCACTAGGTGTACCTGCTGTGCCTGGGAAGGGCCCAGTTTTGCAGGGCCAAGGTGCTGTGAGCATGATGAGACCCTGGAGCTCTGACCAGTAGCAACAGCTGAGGGCAAAGACTTTTCCCTGGAGCATGGAGGTTTACATCTTTGCACAAATCAAAATTAGTAGCTATCAGCCATAACAATTGTCTGTACTTGTGTTGTCCTTTCCTGAATGAAAATCAAAGAAACACAGTCCTCCAGGCACTCCTCTGGTGCATGCATTTTGAGGAAATTAAAAAACTTCAGTTATTTCTTGTTGGGGTTAATGAGCCTTTCATTTGGGCAAGGTGGTATGTATCAGGACAGTCATCAACTTGAATTTCCCAGCCCATGCTGCCTCATCTGAATGCCACAGTGGAATCTCACCTGCTGCTGTTGCTGCTGCATTTTATTTGGGCCGATAAGTCTGTTCTCTCCTTGGACCAGAGCTCAGTTAAGATGCTCCTTTTTTAATTAGGTCATCTTATAATATTCCTGGTGGCCTATGTTTTTTCCTCTTATTCTGTTTTAAAGCGCAATCTTGCACGTCAAGAAGATGGAGATATATTCTGGATGAATGCTGTCTGTGAGATAAGAATACAGCCATTCCTCATCCATAGTTTACTATGACAACGCACTGTTGATACATCTTCAGCAAGCAGAAAAGCAATTTTAGTTTCTTTCAGCTCAACATTTTGCAAAATGTCAAAGCAGCATTGAATCAGAGCAAGAGTAAGGCTGATGGCAGGTTCTCAGCCTGCCTTCTGGATGGCTGCATGGTGAAACAGGTTTTGCAAGCTCCCGTAAGGAATGGAACATTAGGAAATTATTCTCTGATCTTTTAGGTCCTACTGCTGTCCCTGAGAACTGATTTTTTGATATATTGTCCAAGAAGGATCAAAACGGAATACACGTGTATTCCATTTTTTAGCTTCTCTAGAAGAGTGGTAAGAAAGACAGAGACATAATGTCTAATACATGCTATGTTTAATTAATCCACAAATAAATTCAAGGAAAAGATAACTGGTCTGTCCCTACAAGTAATAAAACATGTTAGAAAATGGATCTTTATTTCTGATGGTTTTATATTTACCCTTTCGGATGGGATTCAGGGGCCCTGAGGGGAAAAGAGGGATAGGGTTTTCTTCTCCCCAGCTACTTGAAGTAGCTAAAGAAATATTCCCACCCATTATAAAAGAAAAGCATGAAAAGTTCTTTCAAAAATTTATTTCTTCACAAATCTAGCACAGTATGAAACATGGAAATTTTATTTTAATATTTATATAATAATCTGTGACATTACAAATTAGAATGGTCAACTTATCATATGAAGGAGAGAAAACTTTCCTGTTGATATAAAGAAGGGAAATAGTTTCAGAAATTGTTAATTGCAGCTTTTCTGGGAGTACTTGCATTTATTCATCCTCCAAATGGTTAATGGGGAGGATGACAGTGTGTTTCTGCCATTAGCAATCATTTAACCCCCTTCTCTTTAGACACGAGAATCTCATGCTGCTTTGCAGTATTCAGGCCACAGAGATTCAGTTACAGTAGTGGAGGGCTCATACCAACAGCTAAACACTTGCACGTTGCTTTTTGGCAGGCAGAGCTGCTGATGTTCTCCATTAGGTCAGGCAATGTGCGGGGTTTGCCAGTTTCTTCAAGGTAAGTGCAATTTTGGCCAATGTCCCAAGGGCTGTGGCATCTCTGGAAGAGCTGCAGCACAGCAAGGAGGGGATGTGGTACTGCTTCTCCTGGCTCTGAAATCCCTTTTTCTTGTGGCCCCATCTTAGCTGCTCCCAGGCTTCTCCCTATATCTGGTAGAGAAAAAACCCACTGGGGCTGGGAAGCCAGGGTTTGGGAACCAGAAAAAAAAAATAAATCACATTCTGAAAGGTTTTTCTTTTTTTTTTTATTAACTAGCAGAAAACACATTCACTGCCCCTGCGAGGGTGAAGAATACAACTGCCACTGCAAAAATACCTTGTCTTCTCCCAGGATGCAGTCCTCAGTTCTAGCTACCCATCAAAATATATCCATGAAACATAGTAACAAAAACAGGTAATAAAACCAATTTGGAGAATGGCAAGATTTCCCTGTGATAATAGATGGCGGAGGTGAAGTCTGTGTGTTTTACTGAGAAGATCAGTTACAGTGTATATGGTTTGCAGGTTGCCAAATAATAGGAATTTCCTGTGAGTCCTGCGGAAGCTTCCTGAGTACTATAACAGGGAGGACAACCAATGAAAAAATAAGAGAGAAGGGGGTACTTTAATCTACATAGTAAGTAACCTATCTTCATGAGGTTTGTGGAGTTCAAGCCTAGCAATCATTAACAAAGCTCCAGTTTCTTTCCCTGAAACATTTAAGTAACTGCATGACCACAATTGGTGTTGTGACCAGCAAAGTTGTATGGGTATCCATCGTCTTTGAAAACCCTGGAAATTATTAGGCAGTGTATTCTGTGATTTAAAGACTGCTTTAAAAGTTTCCCTTCTCTTGCTATTTACAGGAAGCCATGAGTTTGAGAGGCTTCAGATACCAATTCCACACAGTTGTAACAACATGTAGGAGGTCTGGGGTTTTTCTAATTATTGATTTCTTGCTTTTAAGAGTGTGCTTTAGTGAGCAGATGTGAGATGAGGATGTGAGAGGAGGATCAGCTTGGCTGTAGTTCTACTTGATCTGTAGTTCTACTCCCCTTTCCACAGAGGCTGAGACCGATGCTTTGCAGGGAAGGATCTTCATCTCTAGCACCTTATCATCTTAAGAGGAATATAGAATATATTCCCTTGCTTCTATCATTAAAAGAAATATATGGTGTAAGGATCTAGTTTGTGCTATGGAAGAACAAGAGCTTTATCAATCTAGGTCCTGGTCTTGCATGTGCTGTACTGTTTGTAGCCAGAGCATCAAAAACTTTACATAGTGGGTTACCACACTTCTCCAAAGATCTGTGTAAGGTATCTGACTCCCCTGCTTGAGGCAGACAAGGCAGATATGATATGTAAACTTGGACTTGTGTGCCTGTAAGACGTGGAGAACCTGTGCAATGACAGGCAGTAAGCAGTGGGGAGAGAGAATGGTGTGCAGTTGTTGAAAAGGCTTGCTAATATAGCAGTGCTTGCTCGCAGCCAGTCACAAATTCACAATTCGTGGAATTTACCAATACTCTAGGTCTGGTCGAGTTGAAGAAGAGCTTGCACAATCCAGATACGGAATAGTCCAGTTTATTGCAACAATAACAAAGAAGGTTCAAGATTGCTGAATACAGTAACTAGAGGGCATTAATACCTATAGGAAAAGCACTAACTAGCGTGTCCCAATATATATAGAAAATTCACTAACTAGAGGGTCCTAATATATATATATAGGAAATACACTAATTTCGGGGCTGTGATAAGTGTTGTAAATGCACCAGTTATGGGGTGCTAATATGTACTGTAAATGCTAACTAACTACTGGAGGTTGATATGTACAGGGTCTGTCAAGAGGCCCCAAAAGCACAGCTCTGTGCAGGAGGATCCATTTCAGTGGCCGTAGATCAGCAGTTGTTTGAGGCAATGTAGCAGGCAAATGTACTCCTGCATGGCCTTCTTGTGGGCATTCGGACTGCTCACGGGGGGCTGAAAGGTTGGGTGGTTCAGAAACGCGGAAGCTGGAGGGCAAGCTGATCTCCATAGGAAACCTCTCATTGCCTATGATGAAGTGGTGAAGTTGTTTTGTCTCCAGTGAGCAGTGGAGGTACTTTAGGATATCCATCAGTCTCCGTGTCAGGGAAACAGTGCTCTGGAGGTGCATCACCACCATCTTCAAGGCACAGTGGGAAAATCCTACACCCATCAGGAAGCGGGTGAGGAACTGCAGGCACTTGCAGTGCCAGCTGTCCTGGGGGGCCTGCCTGGAAATGTGCATGAAGAATTTTGCCCCTGCTACGGTGTAAGTCTCAGGCCATGTTATGCTTGGGATGCCTACTTCTGTAGGCTGCTGCCCACAAAGACATCTGTGTCTCCTTGCTGCACTCCAAGCACCATCTCTACCATGAAGCTTTCCTTGTCTTTGCTGATCTGAAATTTACAGGAGCGACTGCAAGGCTGCAACATTAAATGCCAGTGGCAGGATTGAGGCAAAAGCAGCCAGGCTGCTCGCACAAATCTGTAGAACCAGTGGAAAGTTTTCTCCACATCCAGATAGGAGCCAGTGCAGAGGGTTTGCAGGAGGCTGGGGTCCTGCTTCCTTCTCAGCTCCTCCTCGGAGTGGTGGAGGAAACATAGCATGCCCTCCCCCAGCTGCTCCCTCGTGCAAGTGCACAGCAGCTCTGCACAGACACAGAAGTTCCTCTGGAGTGTCCCTGCGGTGTCCAGCTCCAGGTGGAAGGCATGTCCTGGAGGAGGACTCAGGGGTACAAACACATGGTACACAGCATCTTGTGTGTGGGGACTCCAGCCTTCGATGGCTTGTTGTGGCACTGGGTAGAAACAGTTGGACAAGCCTTGTCCAAAGACGTGTGTGAGTTTGACCATCAGGTCCATTATCAGCAAGTTTGTCCAGATCCAGAACAGGCAACTGGATGCGCACCTCTAAAAGGCCTCCAAGGTTCCCTTTGATATTGTGGTCATTGTCTTCTTCGTTTGCGTCGTGCTTGTCTTCTTCATTTCTGGCAGCATTGGTTTCCTCGCCCTTCTCACCATGGTTTACTTCTTCCTTTGCATCATCATTGCCTCCTTTGGCTTCATTTCCTGCAATGCTGTCTCCCTTGGCTGCAATATGGCTGCCTTCTTAATTTCTGTCCTTATTATCTTCTTCCACACCTACATCGTTGCTTTCTATTTCTTTCTTGCAACATTTCTTGCAACAATATTTAGTCCTTCTTATTCTTCAAATTCTTGTTCATTTCTGGCAGCGTTGGCTTCCTCACCCTCCTCACCATGGTTTCCTTCTTCCTTTGGATCATCATTGCCCTTTTTTCAGCATTGCTTTCTGCCTTAGCATTAACCTTGCTGCTTTCGTCATTTCCATCTGTATTGTCCTCCACGTCTGCATCATTGCTATATCTTTCTTTGCAACAATGTTTTCCTTATTTTTCTGCTTCTGCCAGAACTTCTTTCTGCACCAAGTTTCTGCTGGACCTCTCCTTGTGGCCACTGCTTGGATCACGTCTAATTTTCCCGAGTCCAAACCACAGTGCCAAGAGAAGGACAAGGATTCCAGCCATGGCCCAGAACTGCCACAGGAGCAGGGCTCCCCAGGCCCCACCACTCTGCTCCAGGTTCTTCTGCTCCAGCTCCTCAAGCAGCTGAGCCATCTGCTGGTTCAGATACTCAGCACGCTGCTGCATGCGCTCCCGTGTGGCCTCATCCAGCCCGTCCCCGGCCTGCTGCGGGTACTGGATGAGGCCTTGAGCAAGCAAGAGAAGGAATGTTGTGGCAAGCATGGCCCAAGAAACTGAGCAGGGGTTGAGTGGGGAGGAAGGTACTGATAGGGGAAGTGGGGACAGGAGCCCCAGGGATTTGAAGGCAGGACAGAGGGGGCCAGGCAGCTGGCAGGCTGTGAGGCCTGTGCCACTGGCTTAGCAGCAACAGCAGCACTGTGCCCTGCCAAAGGCACACCTGCCAGGGCCTGGCTTCTGGATGGCCACTGAGACCCAGCTCCCCGGGTACTTGCGTTTCTGCCATGGGCCTCCTTCAGCGTTCTGCACAGCCTCCTGTCTGTGTGCACACTCGCTGCTCACCAAGGCTGTACTGGGCCAGCTGCTTCTGTTGCTGGCTGCCCCCATTGTGACACAGGTGCTGTGATGTCACAGGTGACAGAGTGCATCCCGGCCAGACCAGCCCCGCCCTCCATCTCTACCTCTCTGGGACTCATAATGGCCCCGGGCAAGCAAAGACCTGACGCACACAAAGAGCAGACCAATGGGTCATAATGGAGCCTTGGGGGTTCCCTTGACAAAACAGGCAGAAGCCCCCCAGAGACTTTCCAGTCTGAAATTGGGTGATATGGCCCATGAACGCTTTGTTGCTGGAAATCTCCAGCTGTGAGATGGAACCGGTTGCCTTGGTGCTGACACGTGTGCTTTGTGGGGGTGCTCTTGGGACCTAAGTGACTGTCCTGGGGGTGTAGTGGTGAATCTGCTGCTGCTGACATGGGGCTTCTCCATGGCAGGATCTCTGTTGCTGCTGCACCACTGCGAGAGGACCTTGATTCCCTGGAGACATTTCCCGGGGGTGATCAGCTGGTGTAGGAGGGGAGGTGAATTCCAGTGGGCAGCTCCCACTGCTGACATCCCAGCATGTCCAACAAGTTCATTTCTGCGGTGCCAAAGCCCTGGAGAGTGTCTGGGATGAGAGGCCTGAGAGTGCAAGGGGAACACAGGGCAAAAATCACCTTTGTAGACACCATGGTCTTCTGTGGCTGCTGCACCAGGGAGGCCATTGAGAGAGCATAGTCTGCTGCACCAGTATTTCCCTTTCCTTGCTGTGTCCCACATCCACCTCACTTTTTGCCTGTTGTATGAGGTCAGGTGAATGCCATCCACTTCCAATAGCTTTTGTCTTGTTTATCTGTAGCTGTGGAAGCCAAAGTCTTACTTAATCAACCAGTCATTTTATGTTAATTTCTTTGTTCCTGACCATCTGATTCTTTTGACTTGGAATTTAGGGGAGAACATGGCTTGTGCTTAGCATTCCTTTATGTCCTGTATGGTCTCTGATGTTTCTATTTTCTTATTACGGTATCTTTAGACCTTGCATTGCAGAGTAGGAGTGGATGACAAACTCAAGGGTTTAGCAGCCTTCATATACTCTTAGCGTTATGTTTTTGTGCTACTGCTGGGCAGCAAGCTAACTTTGAGAAATTGCCTGGATGGCAAAGAGGTGCTGTGGCATCTGTCATTAAAAATCTCCAATTGGTTCTCCTGAGGTTCTTTTCTGGTAACACTGCATCTTAGTTGGATGTTGGGGGCTGATGTGGCTCAGCTTTAACAACCTGGCTTTTCCTGGATCTGGTCTGTTTATCAGGTCCTCTGAATTCTCCAATCCCAGATTACAATGTCACTGCTGGTGTACTTCTAACTGCTGATGACAATCCTGACAACTCCATTTCTTGAGGCAGCCACAGAGCCCTAAGAGCAGGATATGGAATAGAATAAGAGTCCATACCTACCACTTCTGCAAGACATTTTTGAGCATGGATCCCCAGGCCATGCAGATCTTGAACAGGGTTGTGTGCTCCATTTGCTGTACAGGACAGTTCATCTGTTGTGCACAGCACTAAGAGGTGACAAATTTTTCCAACTGCCCCAGGGCAGTAGCATGGACATGTAGGAGAGTCTTATTTACAGCATCAGAAACGCCAGAGCCCACCAGAGCATCAGTTCTGCTGTGGCACTCTCTGCCCATGATTCCCAACAAAGTGATGCAGAAAAACTCACAAACACAGCATTTGTTCCAGCACAACATTTATTGGCAACTTGTCCCGAGGGAAGCTCCCAGAGAGAGTATCAGCAACTCTCTGAGCAAAAGGACTCTCTCAATTATGGAGGGAATTCAGTATCCTGGCGGTACCATGAATCTTGAGTTCTAGGGTCCTTGCCATGGCCTCTTCAGAATTGTTCTGTACAAATGAGCATTGCAGACAGTAACTTGGTGTGGGGGAATAGGAACTATGAATTTTGTCTTTATGACCTGTATTTCTGTACGATGTATTTACTGCATTTATTTACTCTGTATTTATGAGCCATAGTCCATATATGAACAGTGTATTCTGAATTCAGAATATGAATTTTGCAAACCTAGACCCAAATCTGTGTTTAGGAATGTTGTTACAATTTCTGGACTGTAAAGAAAATCAATGTGTAAGCTTTCCTAGTGCCAGAATTGAGACATGCTCTATTTTCTTGCCCCATCAGCAGCAGAGTTAGCAGTTTTCCTGCAAACATGATGCACATCTTCCCATTTCTTTTCAGAGAAATGCATCATTCCATGCTAACTATATGAAAGAAATAACTTACAGGACATGAGTGCCACAGTTGTGGCAGGAAGGAGAATATTACAGTTGGTTGAAAAACAGCACTTAACACAGCAAACAACAAAAGTGTTCAGGTGATCTCCTTTTATCTGAACTTTCCCACATTTATTAAGGTATCTGGTGAACAGAAAGCAAAGGGTGGTGCTGTGCCACCCTCCTATGGTCTGTCTGAAGTCCTGACATGATATATAGGAGTGTCAGAAATGGGAGTCCATGTTTTTATCCAGATACAGAGGTTCAGAGCCAACCCTTGGTGATGGGGAGTAGGAGTGGGAGGACACATGAGCAGGGTAACATCTGAGGAGAGCAGGTGTATCATGACAATACAGAATGAATGAATGAATGAATGAATGAATGAATGAATGAATGAATGAAGGAAAGGTGTCATTCAGACTGAACTTCAGTTAAGAGACTTAAGAACAGAACTACCTGCTTTTGAAAAATAAAAGTCAGGAAAAAAAATTATGGTGAACAGCATTGAATTTTCTTCCTAAAGAAAGATAGAATGAGAAATAGGAATCCTGATGGAACACAAAATTAGTTGTGGTCTTTATTTCTGGACAGTTTTAATTACAATAAACAGCAGCCTGCATGCAGTGTCCCAGATCTGTGAAAGCACAGGTATTAAGTAGGGATGCTAATTTCTTACAAAAGAAACATTGCAATTTTCTTCTTAAGAATGAAATTGTGCAAAACAGAAGATGATGGTAGCCTACATACATATTTATTTCCAAAATCTGTAGTACCTGTTAAAACTGAGTCAGAAGCACTGAAGGAAGAAGAGACTGAGTAAAGCCTCTGATACTCAGGGAAGTTTTCCTAAAGGAGTGGTATTAACATGTATTGCAGCAACCAGATGGTATAACATCTCTCAAATGAGTATTTTACTCTCCATTCTTTTTCACTGGCTCTGGATATTTTTCAGCAGTTGCTGTAGAAGTGTTCTCTGCATAAAATTTGTGGGATAGAGAACGGGTGGTTTAAGACTACAGAATGTTCCCATGGCCTCTATATCCTCCCCATGGTATTTTTCCCTGCCTAAGGCTGTTTAAAATCTTAATCTGGCTTGGACCAAAAATGTTTTCAGTGTGGAGATGTGTCTAGATGCTATATTAAAACCAGATAGTTTCCAGCTATTTGAAACTTACTGATAAAGCAGGCTGCTAAAATATTGCCAAATATTTCTTCTTAAACTGCAATAGCTAAAACTTCAAGATCTGCATAGGAATATTTTTAGATGTTGATCTTATACAGGGTTTAGACAGTACAGTGGTGAAAAAACAACTTTAAGATGATCAGGTGAACACTAGGTAGATATCTCTCTACAGTGAATTACATTTTAACCATGAAAGGATGGCCTAAGGCAGCAAGTGAATCAGTCAGGAAGACAAAAACGGAAGTTTTATTAGTCTCCCTCAGTTGTGTTTTCATCTCTCATGTTTTCTTTGTGGTATCAGTTTTATGTTCTTGGAAGCTCCTTCTAAAATCCAGTAATTGTAACTAGCAATGCAGTGTACAGACACTGAAAACTCTCATCTGTAGGGTCAGTCACAGAGTAAAATAGTTTGATATTCCTGGCAGAGTAAACCTGCAGCCAGTGCTGTGTACAAAAAGTATCTCTGAAGCTGGTCCTAATTTTTCCTAGTATAGTACTTCATGTTGCTGTGTATGTCATGCATTAAACTGCTGGCCTCATGACCTTATTTTAGAGGTGGCTGCAAAGCTAGAAATCTTGGATTTCTTGGAATGTCTTACATGACATCTATAAGCATGTCGCAATATTGTGATATTTTTGCATTTTCTTTCATAATTTTTACAATTTTCTTTTAAAAATATGTAACAGGACAGGTCAAAAAAGAAGGTTTAATCCCCCAAGAAATAGGTGTGCCTGGTTCAGCCAGTCTTTTTATGTTTGGTATCTTCTCAGGTTTAGGAAACAATCCTGAAGGGTGATGGTTTGTGCAAAACTTCAGTGAGAGTTCAGAGTGCTTTGCAGACACAAGTGTCTGAGTTTCTTGTTCCATCATTTGAGTTTCTTCTCTCCCAGCTCCCACCCTTTAACAGCTGTTCTGAGCTGGTTGTCCAGACTCACCAAAAGAAGGAAGAGGTGGTGTCAGCTGCAGAGGGCAACATATCCTGTCATCAAATCTGGATCTAAAATAGATGAGTTACTGGTCCCCGGGTAACTATAGAGGAAGTCTGAGAAATTGTCTCAGATGAGGACCTGGCTTTATGCCCATCAGAGGTCATGAGGTGAACCAGTCACTTTGTGTAGGAGAGAAGTCCTACTAGCTGGATCCATGCACCACCCCGATCATATAATGCAGTCCTTCAAGGCTGAGCTGGAGAATGAGCAGAGTATTTTTTTCAGTTTTGTTTGAAATTAATTTCTGATAATGTAAATTCCTGTGAAATTGACTAGAAGATTAACATACACACTGGTCTAGCAAAGACCAAACAAGTGCCTTTGTTTTCAAAAGACGCATTGCCAGGGAAGACAGCGCAGAACCAAGGCTGGGTTTTGTCACAGAGCATAGGTTTTTAAGCTGTAGATTAAAAATGAGAACTGCTGAAAATAATTTAAAAAATATTACTTAAAATATGTGGTCATGGGTTTATACATGGAAGCTAGAGGGGGTAGGAAAGAGATAAATATATAGATTGAAGGCAGAGGTAGATGTTTGAGTTGCATCTGAATGAACTAAAACCTAGTAGCCTGTTACAAATGCAGTCTTGGCCCCCTGTTCCAGCTGCAGTTGTCCTCATTACCTTTGTTTTCCATTGGATCTGCCAGCCAGTGGGACCTGTCCTGTAGCTGTGTGACTACTAGGTCATCTGATGGAAGTGTGGGGAATGTGTGTGGCCAGGCCTTGGATGAAGAGAGCATTCTGGTAGCAGATGACTGTGTTAGATAAGGTGTGTATTGAACTAGTGCTCCTCACCTTGGCAGACTGGTGAGTTGGACTGATTGTTGGACACGCCATCCATGGTGGTAGTACTGGGTGAACACACAGCTCCTGGTAGATGTGGACAGGATGGTAACATTTCTTCTTCATTGAGACCTTTCAGGGTTACAAAGCAAAAAAAAAAAAAAAAGCATGAGATCTAATAAAGAAGCTTGGCTGTCATTTCAAGGTGACAAGTGACCTCCCAGCTAAGCTATGTCTCCAAATGTAGTTGCTAGACTTTTGATTTGTTTTACTGTACTTGAACTATGCAGTTTGGAAAGACAATGTATCAGACATGCAGAAGCAATAAAGACTTAGCCTGTTCAAGTGGTATAGACAATAGAAGTACTTCTGGGGTTTCCTGATCATTCCAAAAACTGAATAGTTGAGCATCTACGAGGAGAGATATTTTCTTTTATATTCTGAAAGGGTGAGGAGGAGCAGCTGATCACAACAGGATGAATAGAGCTGTTTTTTAAGCTTGTGTCAGTAAATTATAGCTCACAACCACATGAACTGATCTGTGAGTCTTTTCTAAATACGTTCTGTCTGTCATGAAGTGTATTATTTGTTTGGACATGTGATTTAAAGGAACAAAACTTAACATAAGTCACTGCAGATACAAATATTTTACTCAAAGTGAGATGGCTCAATTGAGTACTAAGGACTTTCTTTCTCCATCTTTCAGTACTTACACTTTCCTATGTGATATTGCCATCAGCTGCTGAGCTAAATGTGAAAAGGGCTTTTGGGAGGGAGGGCAATGAAAGACAGAGGCAATATCTAACAGAGTTAGATACTGAGTTATTAATACTGTTAGATACAGAGTTATTAGTATACTCTGAATACTAATAAAAGTGCACCTCAGAGTATTTCCCACAATTATGTATTTGAATGAAAACATGAAATCTCTTTACCACTCTTCAATCTCCTTCAAAGCTGGAGTTCTGTTAATATTTAAAAAAAATATTTTCCTGGGGAAAAAATATTAAAAAAAAAAATAAGAAGAAAGACTTAGTTTCAAACAGCTCTTTTGCAGAAGGTAAATTGTGAACTTGTAAATATTTGTACTGAAAATATGTGCTGAGTTGCATTAGCAGACTGTGTTCTAAGAGCAGTAACAGATACTTCATTGCCAAAACGTAAGGATGAGTTCCATGAAGCTTCACAGAGGATTGCTATAGGTCTTGTAGTACTCATTAATGAGTTGGATGATGACACAAAAAGAAACATTATTAAATTTGCAGATAATTTCAAGCATGAAGAGCCTGCAAGTATTGTAGAGGAGATGATTAAAATACAGTGGTCTTGGTAAATTGCAGGTATGATCTGAAAAGTGTGGGTAGGATTCAGGGTGAATAAGAGCTACATTTAGACAGGAACAAGAACCTGCAGAAACACGGGACAGCAAGGAACTCTTCTCAAAGCAATTCTGTGGGAAAATATTTAGCAGGCTTCCTCGAACACAAATTGAACAGAATGAAATTATGCTGGGCTAGTGGAAAACAGCTGCCTTGGGCTGTCTTTGCAGGTGCAGAGTGCTCTGCTCAGCACTGGTGAGGCATCAGCAAAAGTGTGTACACTTGTGGACACAACAAAAATGTGAAGCAGCTGGAGGTGGTTCAGAGGAGGGCAATCAGAATGGTGAGGCATTCTAAAAATAAGCTGTAAGAAAAGAAAAGTTATAGTGTCTAATCTGACACAGAAAAATGGGTAAGAATGGGAAATTCTGCTCCAAAGAGAATAGTGGTAATCTGCTTACTATAATGGAGGACAAGAAATAAAGGGCTTCTGTTTTAGCATGAGATTAATCTTCAATATCAGGATGAAACCTTGTATAGATAATACTTCACTAAATAGTAGAATAAACATGTCATCTCCAGCACTGAATGTCTGTAAGAAATTGTAAATTTAGGTATGGTTGAGCCTACCCTGAGCAGTGAGACAGACTCAAGTGATTTTTAGTCCCCTGCTAGGCTACAAATTTATAAGAAGCAGACCCCCACCTTCTACTGAATAATTTACACCTTTAGGTAAAATTAACTATACTATTCTGAATGTGCATCACTGCAATCAACTTCTGAGGAATTTAGCCTCCAGTACCTACGAATGTAAGCAGGAGCAAGTTGAAAATTTCAGAATTTGCAACTTGTCAAAATTTGGGCAGATTTTCACAGAATAGCATATCCTTGTCACCAAGGCCCATCTCCCTGAAACATTTTTAACAATAGTCTCAAAACATGGGCAAATTCAGTTATAAAAATATATTTAACATGGGCAAAAGCCTTTTTTTCATCAAATCTTGAAGCTGGTTAAACTGATTTTGCTGAAACATTAAAAATAAAAGAAAAAAGGAAATAAGAATCCAAACTTTTGCTGATCTGTATAATGAAAAATTGTGGCCCAGGCAGTTGAAGATGGAAGATTCTCAACCATGTCTGCCACAGGTACTTGAAAGAGGATTTGAAGATTCACTGTTTCATTATCATTTATAAGGCACTTTGAGATCCTGACATGATGTGTATTACATATTTTAAGGCTTTGTGGAGTTGTTAATGGCAATGCAGATTTAAAGCACTTTCTTGGATAATTAAAGTAAAAAATAATTAAACTTTTTTTTTTTTTAAAATAAACTCTATACATAATTTTGAATTATGCACTGTTAAACATTCTAGTTTAACAGAGCAGACCAGTTTGAAATGTGTTTAATTGAATTGGGCTGTATCTGTCTCTTTACTGTCATAGCTTTACAGGCTGAGCATTGAAGTAAGGACTGCATTTCAAGCAGAGAGCTGCTGGTGTTGTTCTGGCTGGAGAGGGGGAAGATGAGAGCAGAACTGAGCCCTGGAATCCATCTCAAATTTCACACTGCTGAGATCTGCAAAACTGGCATCTGGATTCCTGGCTTTGTAGGGAAGGAAGATTCCCAAACCTAGGAGAGGACAACAGCACTCCAGTGAGACAAACCCTATTATGGTCTTCCTGTGTCCAGCAGAGAGAAAGAAAGAATCTTCTTGTCACAGCTATGAGCATCTGAGGTTGTGCTCCAGCTTTGAATCTCCAAGTGTCTTTTCCCACTGTCTCTACTGTGAGCCTAGAAAAATCAGGTTTCCTAGTCTAATATCTGTTTTATGAGCCCTTCTGCCACCCACTCGTTTTAGTGAATGCTGTACAGCTGACCCCAACTCACTCTTCCCTGTGCAGTACTTTCTCAGCAGTAGACAAGCTGGGACAATAATTGAAAATTATTTTAAATATAATAAAGAAATGTTAATTGTCACTTGAATTGGAGGGCAAGTTTAAGGACTTTTCTTACGCAAAATGTAGACATATTTGACTGCTCAGGTTTAACTGATGTTAATAGGAAAAAAATAAAAAGAAACAAAATGAAGTAACTGAATATTCAGCAAAAGCATGTCAAATATTAAACTTCCCTGCCAAAACCAGAACAGGCAGTGTGATGTTTAGCTACATAAATTAACCAAAGAGGGAGAAGTGGTACCATCTGATTTAGATAAATCATCAGCACCCCACACATTTTTTGTAACTATTAGAGAAAAGATTATATATACAAAAATGTCTGTGTACATAAAGTGAAGATAGATAGATAGATAGATAGATAGATAGATAGATAGATAGATAGATAGATAGAGAAACATAGAGACATGCATTTCAATACTTGTGCTAGTGGGTACTATAAATCATTGAAGTGCAGAAAAGAAACATGGCTCATGGTGATGTTTGCGATTTCTTCCATATGGCAAATGCTTCTTCAAAACCATGAGATGATATTTTCTGCATAGTTTAATAAGACACAGATAAATACTGATGAGAGAGGGATATAGAATACAAACAATATGATCAGGGCTATGAAAGGCACATCCTGCATCTCTTTGGATTTAAGGGTTTTTCTAAACATATTTCATGCCTTCCTCCACACTTCAGGTTCCTCATTCCCACTGAGCAGCAGTTCCCATCACAGCTTATGTAATTAATCATCATAAAATGTATTGCAAACAAAAACAAGAAAAGTCCAAAGGAAACTTCTGCAATATCACAGAAGACAAAAGTCAGAATGTTATGATGTACTCAATGTAAGTACTGTTTCTGCAGCATCTTCCAGACCAGCAGGTAAAAACCAGCTGGAGAAAACCTGAATTATATGGGAATTCACATATTTCTGCCACTTAGTAACATGAGTTTTCATAATATTTGGCTACCTGACATGGCAGAGTTTGAGGCTCTACCATGTTCAGGAAAACTTTACAAGTTCAGATGGAGTGCAGGCAGAAGGCTGTTCTTAACTAAGGGAAAAAGAATAAACATTGATAGATATAAAAAACTGATCTGACAAATTAAAAGAAGATGTGGAGAGATCTTAGCAATTTATAGATGTTATAGAAGAATATAAAATCCCTCTACAGTCCTCTCTTTAACACAGGAAAGTATGTGACCATGCTAATCTCCTCACTCAGCCAGACTTGTTCAGATATGAGATTGCCAAGGTAGAGGAGAAAAGGATACCTCTGCTATGTCTGAGCAAGAACCTGGATATTGAGGGAATGGAGTCCCTCCTCTTCCGAATAGTTGTATTGCTCTTTGTCCATTTTGGGGTTCCAGGTAAGACAAAGTGAAGCAAAGCTTCCTACACAAATCTCTTTTCAATACTTTCAGCAAACAGGGTCTTCCAGACTTTCCTAGGTGGATTTACAGAGAGTGTGAATTTTACTTTCCCACAGCGTTATTGATGGATAAAAATGAGCAAAAGAGCTGCTACTAATGCCTATGTCTTTAGCTATATTAAAAAAAACAAAACAACAAACTCTCAATACTTTTGGTTATGTGATTTTCCTAGATGCAGGATGCAAGTTCTTCCATGTCTAAAATCCACCACCATGTCTTTTCCCCACAGTGATAACAAGTCACCAAGAAGTTTGTTGTAAATCACGCAAAATTAAAAAAGCATTAGAACTGGCACAAATTTAATGTTTGCAAAGGCAGATTAAATCCCTTGCACAAAGGGAGGAATTAAGTGAAGCTCAGCAAGGCATGCTGCCTTGCTGAATGGTTCCTATTAAGTTGTCTTTGTTCTTTTAGCTTGCATGATCCTTGTAGGTGTAGAAGTATACATTGGGCTTGACACTGTTTCAGTCACGGCTCTGAAACTGCCAGTGTACATTACTTGCATTTTTCAGTCTGACATGTTCAATTTCTGTGAAACATGTTAACATGGATCAATGGAAACCTCTGTGGGCTGAGATCCCCACAGGAAAATTCTCCCTGTAGAGAAAGCACTCACACTCATATAAACCTGGCAGATGTGGCATCATCTCCTACGCTGCGTTTCCTTCCTTAAAGGATATGCAGGAGGGACTCAGCCACAGCAAGGCTCCTCACACTTGATTCTTGAAGGATAAAATTTCCTGAGAATCTCTGAGATGGAGGTGGAAGGAAGAGACATCTTTCTGCAGACCTAGTGTGTTTTGGTGCTGCATGGCTGAAATATAATTTTTCTAATTGGTCCCCTTTTCTGCTGAATCCATATGGAACACAGCACACACAATAGAGATTTAGGGGATTTTAAAGCACTCTTTCATAAACTTAGGAATCACAGACAGGTACCATGAAACAGTATCTAAAACACCAGTTATGGAACCCAGTGAAAAAGAGAGCAAGCATCACTTGGTCACAACGACAGGATGCACAATAACTTTTTTCTTCTGGTAGATGAAGTAAGGTAAGTAAAACTAATGTCACCCCACAACTTGCTCCTGCTGAAAGCTGGCATGAGTCTGTACTGCCTGTAAATGTCAAAATTTTCTAGTCAAGCTAGCTACCAATTTCATACAGTTAATTGAATGTTTATAAAACAAAGGATCCTTCTGTAAAAGGCTCAGTAATTCAAGAGTGCCTCTGCAGTCTGATATTAAAAAATGTACCATGAAATAAACTAAGGGCTTTGAGCTGACATTTAAAAAAATCTATAATAGGTGCCATAAAAGATGTGCTAAAACCTCTTTAAAACTACAAAGAAACTGTAACATGACTGCCTGAAACAAAATAGAAGAATTAATCCACCCCATATCCATCCGCTAAATAAGGCAAGGCCTTATTTAGTTTGCTTTAACAAAATCTGTAAAGCCTATTGCTCTGCTCTTCTAATGATGTAGGCTAAGACACAGGAGATAAGAAAAGCCAAGACACTGAAAGCTGTTGTAAAACTAGGTCACTGTTAAATTAAACATTCTATGAAAAATTGGACCTGCCTTGAACAACTCTGAAAACCTCTTTGCTTTTTTCATGCTCTCTGCCAGAGCGAGACACTTACTCCTCTTTATTGCCTTCATGAGAAAAAGCACCACTTTAGTGACGTCTCAGCACCCACCTCAAGCCAGCAGCTCCATTTTTTCTTGTAATTAACAGCTATTGAATATTTATGAATTAAGTGCTACGGGGTAACACTTACTCATTCGATCAACAATGCTGTTGGTTTGCAAACTGAAAGGAAAACACAGGTCCTATCTCAGAGCACTGCAACCACTGCAGCTGCAGCAGCTTCTGCTTTTCTGAGCTTTTTAAGCACCGGGAGAGGAGGATGCTACTGGCAGAAAGTTAGCGATATCTATTCCTCCTTTTTTCAGAGGATCACAGGGGATCATGCTGTGCTGTGACTCTTTGCCATGTAAAGAAGCTGTTGGAATACCCTGGAGACTCCGACTGTTGAGCTGTGAGTAAGAGTTAGCACAAGCCCTGTGAGCATGTGTGACTCTCGTGTCAGCCACTATATACAGGGGTTCAAAGTTGTACATTTTGAAGCTGATGAAAGGACCTTTTTACAGCAATGAGGGTAATACAGCTTTGGGAGAGCTTTACTAGGCATGGGGGAAGTTTTCTACTGCTGCAGTCTTTAATAGAAAATACAATAGTTTTATAAACTATGTGGTTTTGTCATTGAGATCAGTCTCTGGGATAAAGAAAAGCTCACCAAATATTTTCAATAGGAAATGTTAGTGAAAATGAATATCTAGCTCAGGTTCTTCAGTTTTAATGATGTATCATTAACGACAGGTGATGTTCCATATGTGGTGTGGAGCATGGTGTTCTCTTCTGGCTTTTAGATCTCATCATATAATACAGATGAAAGGGAAGAATAAAACTGCCCTCCTGGCCAGAAAAATGCATGGCTGTCCCTCCCCATGCATCCTTCTCCAGTGCTTACTGAGCATAGCAGTGTTTCAGATGCGAGGTCCTTTTCTGCAAACATTGCTGTATGTGTGTAGTTCTACATCAACTTGAGATGTGCCACTGATCCAAACGGAACTGTTTCTGCATCTCTAATCATACTCATCAAACTGCTGGACTCTCCCGCTGGGAAAGAGGCTAAACTGAGAAATGATTGCTGTGATGAACCAAGCCTGACTACATTGTTTTCAGCATGAGGATCAATGCAAATACAAAGCTGGCTTGGTTTTATCAGGGTTTAATTAGGTATCATTTATTTTAGTAGTTAATGCATGAAAGTAAAAAATGTTGCTATGCCATTTTTCTTCATATCATTTATTACTTCAAGGGACCAAAGAATCATTGTTACTTGAGAGAAGCCACTAGGCAAAGATTCATTTAGTCATAGTATAAAATGGAGAAATAGGGCATGGAATATTATCCAAACCTGAAATACCATTTAAATTGTATTTGTTTATCATTTGCTTTTCATTTTATTTGAACTTTTTGGTTACTATTTCTTCTGCTGAGCATGATTAAAATAAGCATGGAGGTCACTTTTGCTTTAATGTTTCCATTCAGCTTCCTTTCTCAACATCATGTGCTGGTGTAGTATGGCTACTCAGGCTGT
This sequence comes from Parus major, assembly GCF_001522545.3. Classification (NCBI taxonomy): domain Eukaryota; kingdom Metazoa; phylum Chordata; class Aves; order Passeriformes; family Paridae; genus Parus; species Parus major. The sequence goes on along the minus strand of NC_031774.1, from coordinate 27,127,125 downwards.
ATATACTTCCAGAAACCATACTGGTAATTTCTTAGAATCTTAATGTTAATAGACATGTGAAATACTTTCTATTTATCTTGTACTTTGAAAACAGTATTTCTATGGAACAGGCATTTTAATCTGAGTTAACCTGATATATTCAAGTGTCGTTCTAATTGGGAACGGCGGGAAAGAACGACATTCAAGCACTTAGATTTGTTGGGTACTGCATGCACACTCCTTTGAGGGAGCTGTGAGAAGAAACACTATGTAGAGTTTCTTCTCACAGCTTGAAACAGTTTTCCCTGAACAGACCTGATATAAGACACTGAAATATTTCATTGTTGATATTACATGTAGGCATATCCCAGCATAACTCGATATAACTATAAAGTGCTTTGCTGAGAAAAACTCTAAAAAAGAAATCTTTATTTCTTAGGCTGCCATTCTCTCTGCCCTTTGCCAGGCAATGTTGTGTGGCAAATAATATATAACATGCTTGGGTTGATCCAAGGGCAATGAAAATTAGTTTAAATTCAAGCTTGATGTAAAGGGAAATGTTTTTTAGATTAATTTTATTTCAAAAAAGTATCCCAACCATATGCTGTGATGTTTGAGAGGTGCATTCTCTCTGAACAAAGCAATCAGGGAAGGTCCACCAAGATCAAAACATTTTAACCTGCCACAGAAGTTTTTAAATTCTCATAGCTGAAATCTGGACCAAATCAATTGAATCAACATCCTGCAATTTTAAGATGCAATTTTGAGATGCAATTTTGAGTGTGACAGGGAACTAAATGTATAGTTGGTGTTGATGAAGGACATTTTAAAGAAGCATGTACGAAGTCTGCAAGCTAGAAACTGGCATTTGCAAGACTAAGGAAGGAGTAGCCAGTAGAGATAAAGATGGACATATGGATCCAATAAAAATGGAAATGATGCACAGCTGAACCAGAAATATTTTTTCTTATTAATTTAATATTTGAATTGCTGCAGCAGTTTAGTGTACCAGGCATCACCAGAAATTGTGCTGGGCAGGCTACGGCCATAAAATAACAGGACATCCCTGCACATGACAGCTTCTGGTGTCTGTCAGCAGGCTTATGAAATATAAACCTGGTTTTGATAAGATCCAGGATGTTAGGAAATGGAGGGAACAGAGACACCACACAAGGGCTTTTAAGGCAAGCTGCACAGGTGGGTAAAGGAGCCTTTCCTCTGTGCAGCTGACAGCCTCACTGTGAAGAGTTTCAACAACAATAATGAGTCTGATGCATGGGAACCAAACCTTGGAAATCCACAAATTTTGGCACAGAGATGGGCGTGGCTGCCTCCTATCTATGGCCTGCCTTAGTGCATCCCAGCAGAGGGATCTCAGTCCTGAGGGTCAGTTTGGGGCAAGGTGGGCTTGTCTTCTGGAGAAAAAGGAATAAAAATCTCATCCAATAGAGAAGTCGGTGGATAATACCCCTCAAGAAGTATGCAAGCTACTTTTCCCACGAAGTTAATGTGTGGAAACTCATCCTAGCCAACAGCAATGTCTTTTGCCCATGGGACGGGTCTGTGTAAAAGAGCTGGGTCTCCAAGCTCTTTTGTTGGAGTTGTGGTGCCTGTTAAAATGGATGATAGTGTGCGGAGCCCAGGTGTTAGGGAATCTTGGCTGCTGGACGAACGTGACCAAGAGATAAGGCTTTCCCGGTTTCAGATGGAGGACTTTTGCCAAACACTTTAATTGCGCGACTCAACACATAAACAAGATTGCAAGAGAGCTACAAGGCTTGCCTTCGGCTCCATGCCTTTCTTCGGGGCTGCGCCGGGTGCCCCAGCAGCGGCCGGGATGGCGGGACACGGGGGCTGAAGTTCCCCCGTGCCACCGCCGAAGGGCAGCCGGCTCGGCACCGGGAGAAAGCGGCGCCGGGGCCGGGCGGGGGCGGCGCGCCCGGGCCGCCCGCAGCGGGCGCTGCGGCGGCGGGGGCCGGGCTACGGGGCTGGGGCTGGGGCTCGGGCCGGGGCTGGGGCCGTCCCCGCCCGGCGAGGGCTCGGCGGAGGGTCGTGGGGCGGCAGCGAGGGGCCGGGCCGGGCGGGGCGCGGTGTGCCCGCGGCGCTCTGGTCACGGCAGATTCGCCCCGGCCGCCGTCCCCGCCGCAGCCTGAGGGGCGCTGAGGAGAACGGGAGGTTTTTGGAAGAGGCGCACGGAGGAGCCCCGGGCTGACCGCCGGCCCCGCCCGCAGGCTCACGCCATGCTGCGGGCGCTTCCCTCTCTCTGAGGAGAGGCGAAGGGGCGGCAGGGGACGGCGGCGGCGCGATTGCTAAGGTAATGGGAGTGGGCTGCTCTCCTCGCCGTCTTTTTCCTGCTTATCCGCATCTGTGTGGCGAGCGGTTGTCACTCGGCTGTGCCCTGGCAGCGGGATCCCGGTGCCGGTCCCGCCGCCGAGAGCGGAGCCCCGAGCCGCCGCGGTGGGAGTTCGCTCCCCGTCGGTAGCAGCGGACAGGTGCAAGGCGTGTGCTCGGCGGCTGTGTTACGTGTGTGTGCGCGTATGAGGTGCCCGGCCGGGGGAGGCCGTGCCCTGCCCGGGCCGTGCGGACCCCCGGGAGCACCGTGGCTGCGGTTCGCCCGCCCGCGGGGTCCCGAGGAAGGCGGCCCGGCCTGGGGTCCCGGCGCGGGAGCTGCCCGGGCGCTGTCCGGGCGGTGCGGGGGTGCCCAGGCCCCGCGGGGAGCGGCTCAGGGGACGCGCTGTCCCGGCAGGTGTGAGGGCAGCGCACGGGCAACCGGAGCTCGGTGGGGACACGGCACAAGTTGTGGTGCCCAGAAACCGCAGGCCTTTTCGGGCAAGGACGAGGAGGAGCAAGCGCTGGGGTAGAGCTTGAAGGGGAGCTGGTGCCCTGTGGGAAAACTTGGAAACTGTTTCGCTTCGGTAGCGTATTGCAATAATACACTTCCATCCGCCGACGAAGTGCGTTTGCATGAAGACAGATTGGTGTGTGAGAGTAAAGCTGCCAGGCACTCTCCTCCCAGAATCTTAATCTCTCCGGTGACACTGAAAGCATCTTCTTAGTCACTAGATGTGGTGGCTTAAGTATAGAAGTGTATTGCAGGGCCAGTAAGAAGCTTCAAGTGGGTTTTTTTTGGTTTTTTTGGTGGTTTTTTTTTTTTTTCCCCCGAGGAAGATGCTGGTTTTTGTATAAATAACGGCACGCTGCCGCTTGTACGCTGCAGACATAACAGCAGCCAGGGCTGCCGCTCCGAGGAGCTGACTACGCCTGTGGCTCTGAGCTTGGCGTCCCGTCTGCCCCGAGCTGCCCTCGCTGGGGCGGCCTAGGTAAGTCGGGGCTTCCTTCAGCTGACCTGTAAGGGACTTGGCAGAACTGCATCCCAGATAGAGCCTGTGTGCTACATAATGCTTCCCTGAAATTAAAGATATGCATAATTTGCTCTTGATTGAATTTTATTTGCTGGCTGCCAGTGCATAGGGATTGGAAAGCAGGAAAATCTGTCTTTGATCAATAAAGTCATACTGTAAAACTCACTTTTGTGTTGGCATGTTGCAGCAGATATTGGTGGTTTCCCACCCTAAAGAAAGCTACTTTTCTTCTGTGTTTTTGGAGGAAGTGCTTTGTGAGCTGTTAGTGTGGGATTTTTTTTTTAAATTTTTGAGTAGAAGTATATTTGATATAATTTTCCTTTTTTTCCTTTTATTTTTTTTTTTATAATTCCAGATTTATTCTAATCTTGCAGATCAGGAAAACTATGAATTGTTTACTGTGGGGTTATGATCTATAATACTTCCTCACCAACTGATTTGGAACACTTTCAGTATACTTCCTTGCAAATCTGTTTTAAAATGAGGTCAGATGTTGAAAAGCAGTTATTGACTTGGGGGCATATTGTTACAAGCACAGAATAATAGTGTTCATTGCTTGAATATGTGTGTGAAATGCTGAAATAACTGTTTAGACTCAGCCAATATTGACTTTATTTTTAGATGAGCTGTTCCTTTTTCTAATGACCTGACTGATAGAACTATTGATGACAAACATTACAATTTCCTTCCTAACTGACTACAAGTGTGACGGATTAGATAGCCCTTCTTTTTCCCGTTCTGAACTGTATTAGAGGGAAAAACAGAGATTTGCTACACACTTTATACTAAGGTTTATATTAATAGAAGGTTGCTTTTCACCTGATTTTTCTGTTTTTTTTCCTTGCTACCCTTCCCTTCTAAGAAAAGTTGCAATAGGTTGCTGCATAGAGTGATTGTTAATGCTGCTTAGTTTAGTTTCTCTCTGACAGGTAGTACAGATACCTGTTTTTATCAATGATGTACGTGGATAAGAGGGAAAGGTATGTCCTCTTAAAGCAGCAGTTACCTCCTTGCCAACCACTTACAAGGTGTTTCAGTGTCTAGCATGTAATTCTGGTGAGCACACTGGTATGGCAGAGGTGAGCAGAGCACTTTTCATCTGTGGCAGTAACTCTGCTTTTGTTAATGCTTCTGAGGCAGCTGAGGAAAGCTGAATGTATGGAGAGGAAATGCTAGGCTATGTTGTCGTCCGTTCGAGCAGGCAAGAAGGGGAGAAAAGGAGAGGGCAGTCCTGTCCCAGCAGACTGCAGCAAACTAACAGATGGCAGGGAAAGAGAAGAAGCTAATATATGTGGAGTAGCAGGAAGAGAAAATAGCTGCAGCGTGTCATTTTAACATGGCACGTTGGGATGCTGTGATAGTCTGTGGTGAAACTTCAGGATCTTGCAGTGCCATGGCTCAGGCTTCCTAACAGAAATACAAGGGTGTTGTGGGGTGATGACTTTTTCTTTCCTAGGTAACAATATGAGTTTTCAGCTTTTCAAGAACAAGGGATAATTAATGTGGGGGATTTGGCTGGGTATACTTTTGATATATAAACCAAACACTCCCGTTGTACAGTGGCAGCAGAACAAGGGTGGACTGCTCTTCTCATGCCCAATATTACAAGAGTACAGTTTTGCCCTTATGATGGGTTATTGTGTTGTCTGTGCTCATTACCTGGAGCTTCAGTTTCTGGAAGCACACCTTGGCTCCCTGGAGGAGAGACTGTAGGAACAAACAGGTCCACTTCACTGAACAGCCCTGGGCTGTTTCAGGTAACAAATATTGCACTCAGTTGTCAGAACTGAAGTGCTCCTGTTTCCTCCTGGGACTCTTCTCAACATCTTCATGGCTGCATTATTATCTATGTCAATTCACACCATGGCATTATAATTACAAAGAAAACCTGGGTAGAATAAGAAAATGACGTTGATGATTTGGAAGGGTTTTTCTTTATGTCAGACTTTGAACTTCTGTCCCCAGTGTGGTGTAAGATAGCGCTCTGCTTTCTGAAGTATCAAGCAGCATGATCATCAATCATATCATATATGACATATGATCATATATGATCAAGCATATAATTTATGAGTATCAAGCATAGCCCTGAGCTATTACTGAATGTGTAATAGTGCATTTAACCCTGTTAATTTGAAGCTTGGTCTGCATGAGACAAGCCTGACCAGAGCTGTTCTGGCCAAGCACATTTCAGAAACTTCTAGGTGGCTGTAGGTAGTGAAGGTAATTTTTTTCAGAAGCATCTGGTCAGTTGCTTTGTTCCTGTGGAGTTACATGTCTGACTTCCTCAGGCTACAAAATTTCCTCTTTGCATCTTTGACCACTTAAATATAGTTGCACATGTCTTCATATTCTGAATTATTATGTTCCTACATCTCTAAATCTATTTTTTAATGCAATTTCTGCCTCCATTCTTCATCTTTTGACTTTCTGTCTGGTGTCTGTGAGAACAATTCTTGCATTTTGGTGGTGGTGAATTTATGGGGATTTAGAGGTGGCTAGAGTACTTTGAAAAATTTGATGTATCTTAATATCTTTGAAAAGATAAGAATAAATACATGGATAGTTCTAAACTGTTTGATTGCAACTTTCCCTCAATAATACAGTGGCTTTTAAAGTTTATAAAGGACGATATTAGTGTTAGTGTATCCACAGTGTTTTCTTAATCTATATAAATTTTACCATGAAAAGGCGTTTCCATGATTTCAGTTAGTGTTTCCAGCATATTGTGGTGACTGAAGAATGAGCTGATTTCTGTTGTTGTGCTCTATCTATGAAGAGGAGCAAGAAAGAGGAGCTAATTTGTGTTTTTCTTGTTGGTTGTCAAGCTCTAGAAAGATTGTGGAATCAAGAGAGTCTGCTGCTACCCACTTATGTTGCATCAGATCTTATACTATTTTTTAACATCTCTGTGGCGGGTGGCAAAGAATGTGGAGAGAAGGAAAGAGAAGAAGATGAAAATTTCAGAGAGCAGTAAGGTTCTGACACTCTGACATCCCAGGAGCTCTGCATTGTCATGCTGGAAACATCTCTGTGTTCCCAGAGCCAGCAGCACAGGTTGCACTCCCTTTGCCTGCAGAGGGGTGGTGGGCACCATGAGGCAGTGAGGAGGAATTAGTGCTGCATTCTGCAGGAGTCTTCAGTTACACTCTATAAACATGATCCCGATGGGAAAGGACAATATTTCATCTTTTTCATTGTGCTTATAGGGCCTGGCATCAGCAGTGAAAGGTTTGGGGGTTAGTTAAAGATCCTCACACTACAGGCCTACTATGCTATGGGGATATGTGTTGAGCAAAGGATGTCCAGTTTATTGCTCTGTCATTTGTTTTGTGAATGTGGGAAGTCACTTAATTTCATGGTGATTTAATTTATCATTTTACAATACTATTTTCCTGTGTCACAGATGAGCAACCAGTTTTAGATCATGTTCATCAGTGTAAGAGCAATCTGGCAGAGACATGTATTAGCTCAATTAAACCAACTGTCTTTATAGGAATATTATAGTATAACAGTAGCAGTAATCAAGTATATTAGTATTTATGATGTATGTAGCCTATATTGGTATTTGTAGCAGTCCAGTTATGGCATTGTGAAGTTCAGGTTAAATAAACCACAGCACTGGGATTTGTAGGCTTTGCTGAGCTGTGTGGATGTGTGGTGTGTGGACTTGAGCTAGCTAATTCAGGAGTGGCTTAAGTGCTTTTTTACATTGCAATTACCTAAGTGATTTGTGTGTAATTTGCATTTGGAAAGGCTGTGTGCTGTTGTGATAAACAGCAGGGCAGTGAAATCACAGTATATTGCATCATGTCCTTGAAGTAGGTGGGATGCAACCAGTTGTGTTTTTGCACAAAAGGGTATTTCATGGTGCCACATCTTCAAGGACACCTGTGATTTTGGGTAGCAAATTTCCCATTTTATTTGATTGCAGGGTACTTGGAATTTTCCATCCTCTTGAGAGTGAACAACCGACAAGAACTCTCAGCACTTTGGGGCATTTTAAATGAGATTATGCAGTCACTGATCAATGCAGGGCTGGATTGGTTCTATCAACTTGCATAAGATTGCTTGGAGGGAACTTCATTTCAGCAAGCTCTGTTTGGAACAGGGAGTTTAGGTGGAGTACATCTGAATTTGGAATCTAACAAGCACTGAGGCCTATGGTTTGTTTTTTTAAATTGTGTTTTTTAAAAAATTTTAATATTTTCTTGTTAGTCTGTATCAGAGCATCCATTATTTTGTGCATCTTCTCATTCAGTTTTGTATTTGAATCAATTTTCTTCAGTTGTTTTCAGCTTACTGGATACAGTGTAAAATATAAGGTGTAGCCCATGCCCCAGAAGTAGCTTACTGTAGTTGCAATTAGTATTTTCTATGGTACACAAAGGCAAGGCACTTTCAGAGTTAGTGTATTTGATGGACCAGCTTCAAAGAACAGGATGCTCTTAGCACACCTTAACTGATCCAATGGAAGATTTATATTGGAGAATGGATTAGAAGTATACCCTCAAGCTCTGTATTATCAGTACAGTTACCCATTTTCCACAGGGAATGATTCTGGCCAATAAGCTGGCATTGTTGCAAAACAACAAAATACAGCTTCAGCTTTGTAACTGCTGCTTCTTGCAGGCTGATAGTGCTGAATAATTACTGCTGTAGTTTGGGATCACCAATTCACATGAAGTTCAAAGTTGAGCTATAGCTATCTCTTTGCATTTCTAAATTTATATAGCACTGAGACTTGTTTTAGTTAAATATTCAGCATATACTTGCTATCACATTCTTCGTAGCTATCCTTGGTAACAGCATGTTGGCTCAGAGCCTCTCCAAGAGGCCTTGCGCTCACAGCAGTATTATTTTATTGGAAGGGAGATTGATTACCAGTGAGTGCTGCATTTTTTTTTCTGAATTCTTTGGAAGAGGAATAGATGTATTGGAGGAAGTTTCTTTCTGGTATAACATCATTCTGGTCCATTAAAAGTAAATTTAATATGCAAGTGCTGATTTTAACAATTGATTTTATAAAGGGAAAAATTGCCTAGTTAACCAGCAATTTGTATGTCAATATTCACTACCATCCATCTCCATTCCATTTTTCCTTCTGGTTACCTAGGGAAGTCAGGACCTAGTTAAAGTTAGATGCCAAAAATTACTTTATATTGACTTCCACCCTTATGTTTCCTTCATGTAACGTCCAGATCCAGACAGTATTTTCAGCAATCTAGAATAGCTAAGAATATCTGCAGATTTAGAAATATATAAAATCAAAATAGAGTGTGTGGCAATCTGGGGGAAGGGGAGGAAATTAATCCACTTCTATGGCTTATCAAGAAGCAGTCTGATCTCCTGCCAGGTGACTGAGGCAGATCACCAAATGGAACAACTGAAACTGTCCATCCTGAGTGTTGTCTTTTAGGCAGTGACAGCATGAGCACTACCACAGGTGCAGATGGGGATAAAATTTCTCAAGACCATGGAGAGCACCCCTTTTAGAGGTGGTGTGAGGCCTTGGTGATCCATGGTTAGCAATATTCTGCTTAGACCACTAAACCATTAATATTTCCTTTTTAAATTAACCGACATACATGATTTGGAACAGCAAGTGATTAGTGAGAAGTACCTACAGACACCTACACGTTAGATTACTCAGGGGCTGAATTTAAACTTGTGTCTATCTGCAGGAAGCCAAGTAACTTGGATTGACTCATGTCTGAGAGCTAGTTTGGTCTAAAAGACGGCTGTATTCATACTGCATATTCTTCTCCAGAGGGGTCTCAGACCTCTGGCCCTCAGCTGGTACTTCTGTGGCCTGAAGATACAGTTATTGTTGTGGATTTTTTTTTTTTTTCCAGAACAATGTTTAAAGAAAAAAGTGAGTTGTCCTTCAGCCCACCAGAAGGATGAGGTTATGCACTGTAGGACTTGGGATGTGTTGGGAAGCTGTATGGTTTTGCAGAACCTATTGAGAGACTGATGCAGACATGAATAAGAACCCCAACCCTGTGTAAGATGATCCATGCTGACTCTTGAGAGCAAGTGCTGATGGTGGAGAACTGTGATCCCAGATGTGTGTCTGCTTAGGTTTGGAGCTTCACAAAAGAGAACCTGGGACCAAGCTAGCAGTTAAGCACTGTGGGTGATCAGGAGTGCTGAGCTTGCTCCCTGCCCTAGTCTGTGTGGTAATGTAGACATACCTGTAGGATGACTTGAGGCAAATTTTCCACAGGAGAAGCACTTAGTTATGGAAGGGTGCTGCACCTTTAGAAAATGTCTATAAGAGTAGTAGAAATCGGAAATCCCAGTCTTCGTCAAGATCCCAGTTTCCCTAAAAAGAAGAAAAAGGAAGTATCCTGGGACTGGGTCCTCTCTTCCTGCTCTATCAGAGTAAGGCAAAAGAGTCTTGGCTTGTTCACTGGCCTAGATGTGTGCCCATCCTTCATCCTGCCAGTTGTAGAGTGAGAAAAGTGTTGAGCTCCTGTGCTTCAGCATGGGACTCCCTGTGAGCTTGTACCTCAGAAAGAGGAGGAATGGAGTCCTTTAGAGACCTTGAATTCTCCCAATGTGAACAAAACTGCTTTCCCACAAACAAAGTGGAATTTGTTTGGCAAAAATTTGAACATTAAGTGCAGCTGCAGGAAGTGTTTATACTTTGTTCCTTAAAAAAGGCAACAGACTGAGTATTGTTGATAGTACTGCAGTGCTCAGCACTTGCAAGGAGGGACAGAGGGTCTGGGATGATCTTCCACTAGGAAACTATATTGTGAGAACTTCAGTTACAATTTGTTGTCCAAAACAAAGGATTGAAGGATTTTTAGATGCTTTGGGGGCTATACTTCACTGATTGAAAGCAGACTTCCTTCTCTGCCCCTCCACACAGGGGAGCAGTGCCTTGGTAGGGCTGGACTTTATTACTGCTGACTGTGGCATGGCTCCCTGTGTGTACCTCTTATGTCCTCCTCACCAGGCTCAGGGGAGGACATACTTGCAGAGTCTTGACGCTCTGGGCATTGTAGTGATGTGCCATGTGTAGCTCCAGTGTTTCCCAGAAAGGGACTGGTGAAGATGGTGGGGTTTGGTCTCAGCTCCAGTCTCCCTGGCTTTGATCCATTCAGATGGGTGTTGTATCCATTCATCTTTGGAAAATTATTTCACTAATTATGCAGGTTTACTTCTCAAGGAGGAGTAGAGGTGAATTGTGCAGTGCTTGGACTGAGCTACACCAGTGAGAAGTGAAGGATATCCCAGGTAGGGCCTGGGGATCCTCTGGCTTGTTATTCACCGTGGTCAGCAGGATCAGCTTTGTGATAGGCTGTGTGTTGCCTTCTAGGATACACAACTTGCATGGCATACCCAAGTCCTGGTTTAATGAAATAATAATTAACCAGAAAAAGAACATGAAGACAAGTTTCTCCCCAGTGCAATTTTAGAGAGATTTATGTAATGGTGTGAATTACCAACTTAATATTAATGGAGATTAAATGAATTCAGCAGAAGTGATTTTTCCCTCCATCTCTTCTCTCCTGTCGCCTTAATAATGACCTATTTGATCTAAATATTCTAGCAGATCAGGTAGAGATTTTTCCTATGAGGTAATTGTGAGTTCAGCAAGGCATGTGGTTATGATTTCTCAGGCATGTGAAAAGTCATGTAGTCTATTTGTATTTCGCTAATTAGAAAAAAGTTAACTAGGTATTAATGACATGAAATTGTAATTTACTCTATGATTGTGTGATAAAGCACTAAATCTCTCATGGTTTGATATTAACACTACGTGTCAACTGTAAGGTGCCCCTGAGATATATTAATTACATAGCATAAAGGTAATTTTCACTTATTGTCACCCAAAATTATGTTTCAGCTGAGCAGTCCTGATATATATCTCCATGGGAATTCATTTAGCTGATTCTGTTTTCTGTAGTTCAGTTTTCCCTTAATTTAAAAACTATCTTATTTTATCTCACATATGCAAGAAATCTTTTGCACTGCAAATTCTGCATATTAAGTTTACAGGTTTTTTTTTTATTTCAATGCAGAACAGGAGTTGAAATATGACCTTATATTAGTTTGTTAAATCCAGGTGATATTTTCAGGAAATTGTTTTGCAGGATTTCATCTAATGTACTTCTTTCTTTCTTTATTATATATAAATCCCAGAGTCTATAAGGACTCCTAGATGTGCTAATTTCTATGAAATGCATGGGAGTTTTTGTCTATAAGAGGCTTCTTACAGCAGTCTTGTTTCCAGTGGTCTTTTCTGACAGAAATCAAGGTGTTTGGGAACACTAAGGGGAATCTCTTAACTTACTGCTCAGATGCTTTCATTGAATTTACCCATACACAGAGGTTAAATGCTGACAGTATTTATGGATTAAAATGTAAAGGTGGATTTCTTTGAAATTTTCTAATTACAGTTCTGTATGAGAAACTCAAAATGTAAACTGGAAAAAAATATTTTCTTGGTTTTCACAGCATATTTTTAATTGATTATTCTGCCTTAAAGTCCACTCATCCTTTCATGACATATGGGAGCCTTGTCTCTGCAGCTTCTGGTTTTTGGGAGAGTGAGGAGCCTGATCAGATAAGAGCAAGAGAGAGAGAACTCTTACTGTGATTCAGTGCATTTTGTCAGCAGCTGTCTGTCTAATCCAGTGTGCTTATGTTTCTTAGGGGAAAAGCATAAGTGTTCTATAATAAAGAATAAAACATAGAAAGGAAAAAAATCAGTGAGAGGAGAATGTACCCTCTCTTTTGAGCGTATTTTTGGTAATATTTTTCAAAGGCTTAATAGGCCATCTTATCCATAAACAAGAAGCTGAAGACTGCTGATTTTCTCCTTGTATGTGGCAGAGTGAGAGAATGGCTAGCACAAATGGTTTTCAATTTTTATCACTTTTGCTGCTGAGGAGTCCAGATTGCTGCAAGCATGGCTATTGTCAGAAAAACAGCTGTCGGAAAACAGCATCTTTGAACATGAAAGTTAAAATTTAGAGACAATTTTTTTGAAGACATGCATTTGGATTTAGATTGCTGGTGTGTGTGGCTGCAGGCTGGGTTGAGTTAGCCCTGATAATACAGCAAACTGCTCAGAGGAGGGAGGAGCTGACAGTACTCTTCAGATAGTAATTGGTGAGGTTCTTAGCTGGAGGCTCTCTTAATTAAGCTGGAGGTTTAATTTTTTTTTTTAAAAAAAACCCTACATAAAATCTTTGTTTTCATTCTTCTCAGCTAAGTGTAGCTGTTATTTCTTTGTGAGACTAAGCTGGATTCACTTCTGGCTGATACATCACCACTATGTGCTTAGAGAAAGGTTCAGGATCTGGGGATCCTGATGGACAAACTGTCCCTGAGCCAGCAGTGCCCTGGTGGCCAGGAATGACAGTGGTGTCCTGGGTGCATCAGGAAGAGCATTGGCAGCAGGTCAAGGGAGGAGATCCTGCCCCTCTGCTCAGCTCTGGTGAGGCACAGCTGGAGTGCTGTGTCCAGTTCTGGGCTCCTCAGTACAGAGAGACAGGGAGATTCTGGAGTGGGTCCAGGGAAGGGCTACGAAGATGAAGAGGGGATGGAAACATCTCTCTTATGAGGAAGCTGGGCCAGATCAGCCTCAAGAAGGGGCAACTGAGAGGGAACCTCATCAATGTCTGTCAGTATCTGAAGGGAGGGTGCCAAGAAGATGGAGCCAGGCTCTTCTCTGGGGTGCCAAAGCAATAGGAGAAGAGATAATGGGCAGAAGCTGATGCACTGGAAGCTCCACCTGAACATGAGGAAGAACTTTAGTGTGCAGGTGACCATGCACTGGAATAGTTGCTGGTAGAGGTTGTGGAGTCTCTCTCACTGGAGGTACTCAAAAGCCATCTGTACTCAACCCCGAATAACATTCTGTAGAGGATCCTATGTGAGCAGGAAAGTTGGAGCAGATGAACTCCAGTGGTCTCTTCCAACACCAGCCATTCTGTGGTTCTTTGAAGCAGTCCTGCATCACTGTGTGCTGAGCTCCATTCAACCCCCATATGTTAAAAAGCACAGGTGTAGTGGAATCCATGGGACCCAGCACTGCTGTGCTTTCACCTTGAAGAGCCAACATGCCTGTGTCATATCACTGTCTTATTTTATCTGTAGGTTTTTTTGCTTGTTTGTTTCTTGTGGAATACCAATGTGAAAGAATTCTGTGCTTTTAAAAAGGGTATAAAGGAAAGAGAATAAACAATAGTCAGAGTCCTGACAATTCCTCAGGGGCCCTGGCTTGGCCTGCTATGGTTCATCCCAGCAGCAGCAGTGCCTGGCTTATGTGGAGGGGATTGTCTTGCTTCACACTGCACCTCACTCCTACCTTGTCTCCAGCCTTGTTCTCTGAGGTGTCCATCCTGCTCTCACTCCTACAAAGGTGGCTCTGCTCTTGCTGCTCCTTACTGAAATCCAGCAGCAGATGCTGGGTGCTCATGGGATTCACGTTTGCAAATTTCTGACTTCCAACAACAGATTGGTTCACTTGTATTGATTACCTTATGTAGATGTTATGTAGATCAATGTTAGGATTATGTAGAACTTCAAAGTTAATGGCTCCCTCAATGTCACCGTGCACAGCATGCCAGCTACTACTGCATATTGCACATGATGTTATTGTCTTGTTGCAGTGGAGTAGATGAAAAGCTTCAATAAGTGCTATGGGGGAAAATATGGAAGCACCAGAAAAGATCAAGTGAGCTGACAGTATAACAAGAAAACAGAATTTGTAAATATGGATGTTCAAAGTGAATAATGCAATGAGTGAAGCACAGCTAAGTAATGCTGCAGAGGGCTTTTTGGTTAGAAATTGTAATTTTTCTCTTTTAAGAGCATTTCTGAATTGAAAGTTAGTTGCAATTGTTTTCTTTCAAAGCATGCATATAAAATCTCATGTGATATAAGTGATAAATGTGGTCTTTATATACTGCAGGTGAAGCTGAAACTTGTATGACTTGACATATGCTTTCAACTCTGCTTTGTAATTGTCTTCAGAAAGTTACATAAAATCTCAGCCTAGTCCCTGCTCCATTCAATTAAGTGATGATAACCTAGAGCCTAATTCTTCAGTGCCCTGAAATCATGACCAAGAAGTATTGTGAAAATGCACATTTGTGTAAATAATTTGAAGTGCTATAATTTGAGAATGCTTTACCCTTCATCATTTGTGCTGTTTAATTGTTTCTGCATCTAATAATTTTGCTTAGAGAATTTATTCCATTTACCTTTTAGCTCACAATCTGGCACAACAGTGTAGTGTTTGGGCTTCTAGGAAGACATGAGGTTCAATAGGGGTTAAAATAAATTTATGTCCTTTAAAATAGTATCTAAATCTGTAAAGGGTGATTTATATATATATTGTTTGAATCGATCTTGAACTGTATTACTGAATTTCCAGATTGGTATATGCATGTACATATGCCTTTGTGCCCACTTGTGTGTGTATGCATACTTTATAAAAGAAAAACATTAATGACTCTGGATTGATGTGGATTATTCAACCTTGTTTTTATTTTTGTTTTTTTTTTTTTTTTAGTTTTCTTAAAGGGGATATCTCGACTGCTTCTGGCTCTAGTGGTGGGTGCCATGTTACTGCAGTAGCCTTGTCACTGCTGAGAAAGGACAGAGCTGGGATAGGGTCTGAGCTTGTCTGATTCTAGGGTCTTGACTTGTCCTTGGGAGCTGATAACTGACAGCTAGAATGGCTCAGGGCTGTGTTATACAGATAATTATATGCTATGTATGTATATTATATACTGGGGCACTTCGTTGACAGTGGCAATGTGAAAGTGGGTAAAAGAAGGAATAGAAAGTATCTTTTCCCTTTAATAAGGGAGACAGTTTAGTGGTGAACTGAGTTTTAGAAATTAATTCATAGGTTATGCTTGTGTGAACATAGATTTTTTTTTTTCCCCCTCAGTTTTTAATGAAGTACATTTAGATGGGATGTTTCTGTACTTTCAATGTTAAAGAAATTGAACTTGTCAGACAGTTTTAATGCCAATGTCTGTACGAGGCAATGTTACTTCTTAGGTTAAGAAAGGTCACTACACTGCTCCACAGCAGCCTCTAATTTAAATGTAATTTGTCAAATATGCTGGTGGAAGAAAAATTTAAAATACAGCATTTGATTTAGGGCTTTAAGTGCCTTTCCTGCACCAGGCCCCTTTTTTTAAATAATTCTGTTGCCTCAAGGCTGGCATGACCTGGAGGAGATGAGGCAGCAGTTCCAGTTCTGTGCTTCTAGAAGATAAAGAGTATTAAGTGTGGTCATCTGCCTGTGTCCTGTTGCCTCTTCCTGGCTGTGTCATGAGAAGAGGTGAGGGAAGCTGTTTGCTCTGAGGAAGAAACTATGCATCCCTGGTTCTTGGCTGCTGCTCTGGGGTTGTGGAGAGCTGGAAGGGGCTTGGAGTGTCCGCAGGCAAGAGCTGTCAGTGTGTCTGACAGTCAGCTGCACCCGCTGGTTACAGTGGGCATTCACTCTGCCTCACAGCGAGCTGCCTTGGCTTTTTCTTTGCAGGTACCTCAAAGCTTCTAGAAAAGCCAAAGCTGTTTGTGCTATATAGCAAGGAAAGGAAGTGTGCCAATTGTTGATTGGATATTCTTCTATTGAATGAGATCTCATGATAAAACTTCAGAGCTGTGGGAGAAATGTGTGTGTGTGATGACCCAAACCACAGCTGTTGTGTGACTTGGTGGTCCTTGCTCTTGGGGCGTTATCCTATAAACCAGTCAGTTCTGACACAGTGTAATGAAATCCTGCATGGGGTGAAGTCTGGAGTGTAATTCCCTCTGTACCATCCTAAGGTGGTTATATAAGGCAGTTGCATGTCCTTACCATGCCCCATTGCAGCCTGGAGTGATGCTGACTTTTGTTCCTGTCCTTGCAGTCTGAGCGACGAGAGGCAAACATGGCCCAAGCACCTACTGATCCGAGTAGTGCGGAAACTGCTGACCCAGAGGAGAGTTCTCCAAATATGATAGTCTACAGAAAGGTAAGGATTTGGAGCTGTGTGCAAAAATCCCTTTTCTATGTGGTTAACTCATGAAGGAATCCCATGCCCCTTTTGAAGTCAGAGGTATATTTCAGACTGCTTGGATGTATAGCTGGAAGAGTTTTCAGGAGAGCAGGTGTTTCAAACTATAGCATTTGAGAGCTTGGAAGTTGAATTCTTTTCAGTGGAAGCACTTGAGCTTGTTAGTATGAAATATTTGATGACAAGCTAATAACTTGAAATTTGTAACTTTTTGTCATATGACTTTAGGTCATCATTCAAGTTGACCATAGCTAGCTAAAATAAGTGTACATATTTTCCAAGTTTTATCACACTAAGCCCAAAGCAGCCTCTATACAGCAATCTTTTGGTACTTTTTTTCTTATATTTATATTGTGTTTCTTGTTGTGTAATTAGCAGTATTTGATTCTTTGTAGGTCATACTTCCCGTGCCTTTCTTCAATTAAAGAGTATTTCCTCAGGTGCTAGGGAAAAAATGAATTAGACAAAGGTGAAACAACAGCAGTCTATGATGTTAAAGAGCATTGTTTCACCATGATAAGATGTCTTATTCTGAAGTATTTTGGAGGCAGCATAAAAGGTGAAGGAAAGCTATCTATTGACCCATTTGCAAAGGCATTATTTTATTCTGGTGTATATGAATCCTTTCATCTTTGAAATTCAGTATTTTTGTAGTTTAATGAAATAATGTAAATGTACTTTATTTAGCCTGCAAAATATTTCTGGTGTGGTATACAGAAGTGCTGTATGGTTCTGACAAAAATTTCTTGCATGGCTTAAATAAGCTACCATTCTGTTAACTTAAGAGCTCCAGTGCTAGCTCAGATCAAGTTTCCTTGTGTAGTACCATCCTGGGTAAAATTATTGAAATGTGTTGGAGGTACATGGTTATGTCTTTCTGCTTGCATGACTGCAATCTTGATGACTTTCATATGCTGAGAAAATAATTTAGGTTTCGTATGGAGCATGAGTTGTTTAAAGTGTTACTTTTTGATATCCATAATTTTGGTTTAGTTGTTGTGTATTTGGTTTGGAATCTAGAATTGTTAACATGGGAAAAATTTCTGGGTACTGTGTAGGCTTGTTTGTTTTGAATGTGTTATGAACACACTTTAGCTGCTAATTTGGAAGTAGCACTAGTCGGTTAGTCAGATTATTTTTTTCCAACCTGTTTGCTGAGAGGTCCAACACCCCAGCAGGCTGAAGTAGAAGCAGGGTACAAAGGAAATGTCTGGTTGTAAGATCTAGAATTGGGGCATTAAATCTGTGACTCTGCAGGGTGTCCACTTACCTGTTCTTGGATACATTGTTTTATTTGTGTGCCTCACTTTGCATTCATCTTGCGGCTTTTCTACTTCAGGATTTCTCCATTTCTTTGCCTTTCAGTGTTTCATTATTGGTATGTAGAAGAGAGCTTGTGAGTTCTGTGGTATCAATGAGGAATACAGTCATACTATTTGATTCATCTCTCCTTACTGGTTTTCCTCTGATGTCAGTATTATCAACCCTTCATAATACAGTCACCTCTTGAAATACATAGTTGTCTTTTAGAGTAGCATACCCCGTGCATTGTGCAGTAACAATGTATTCTGTATTGTCAATTTTAAGCTAACAAGTCTGTCAGGTTTTTTGTTCTGATGTTGCTTTATGAATAATAAATGTTGATATTACCTATTTTTCAGAGTAAACTTTGGTGATTGACCTTCTAAATGTAATTTCCATTATTTTAGATATTAGTTTTAATATTAGCATTTGTTGTTATTTGATATTTTGATATTAGTTTAATATTAGTTAGATGTATTACATGTCAATTTTATGTTCCTTAGTGTTGAAAAATCATATGCAAAATCTGAGACAAGACTATTATTATTTTGATTATCTCTCTGCTCTCCAAATGAATGTTTAGCTCTCCATCTCTCATTTCCTTTCAAATGGCTTGATTGCCAGTAATGAATGAGAAAAACACTGTACTGGACTCCCTGAAATATTGAACACAATCTGCCAGAATACCTTACAGTTCAGGGTTGGTGTTGTGTCACAGTAGAAGGAAAGGTTTGCTTCTCACAGCAGGATCTCAAGGTGCAATTGCTGATCCCCCTTAGGAAGAATAAATAAGGGCTTTGATAGTGGAACCACAGTAAATTGTGCTGTTTTGTCGCTTATCATAACTGTCATGTTTGTGGATTTTGGGGGAAGAAAGCCCTGCAAGTAGAACCTCAGATTGTTAATACTTTCTTTACTGAGAGATTCTGGGATCTGTTTGAAGTACGTGTGCCAACAGCTTTGTTGTAGCCTGGTTTTCTATTAGTCACTAATGAAAGGTAGGCACATTTAGAGGACAAACCAGATCTTAGGTGGTATTGAGTGTCCCTTTGGAGAAACCTCTCTCTGTTTTGTTTATGGAGAAAAGCCAGGAACAGTCTGTGCTCTTTATTTAGGTAGGTAGAGCTAAGCGGGATGGGTTTTGGTCATGCAGAACAAAATAAACTAATTTATTTTGATATTCTCTATGGACTCCTGCAAACAAATGGATTCTAACTGCTTTGATTGCTACAGCAGACGGTCTCAATGAGATAAGTCTTATTTTCTTCTACTTTTAGTGTTAACCTTTCAGGGGTTGATATTTATCAATTTGTGAGGCATGCTGTTTTTTTAATCCAAGATGCTCAATGTTGCTCCACTATTTTGGATGACACCTGTGTGTGAATTAAGTAGTGCAGATGCATTTGTTACAGTAAGCAGTGTTTAGGGTATGATTTGCCTCACCCTACCCTTGTTGAGATGAATTGTACCCCAAACTACCTGAGCTGTATTGACGAGTTCTCCAGTGACAGTCATGGGTACGTAGCTGTCAGGTACTTATGTCATTGGATAGACATTTATAATTAAGCAAGCTGCATTCCATTCCATGGGCCTGTGTGTCCTCTCATCTCTCTGTGCATCTCAGTGCTGAGCTCTGGGCTCTCACAGGTGGTGCTGCAGGAAGGCTGGGCTGTCATTTATCTGTGTGGCACAGTGGTACCCAATGGAGGTGTAAGGGTGCTGCAGATCCTGCATTGCCATTTGAGTACTCTGCGAGTACTCTGAGTCTGGCCACATCTGGAGCAGATGCTGATGTATTTTTTGATGGGATTGCTACTGGAAGAGTGGTGCACAGTGCTTAAAAAGACTGATTGAAATGCACTACCCTACTTTTCACGGGAGCAGGGAGTGACATCCCCATCCTCACTTCAGTCTGTGAGCATCATGTGGGAGCTGCAGCATGGAAGGAAAAAAAATGCAATAAAAGCCAGTGAGAGGAGAAGAACCTCTACCAGCAAATAGTAACAGAAAATATAAATTTATTTTAAATGCTGGTCACATTCCTTTGAAATCCAGACACCTTGATTAGTCTTTCTTGCAGGTGCTGGTGACTGTGTCTCATGGGCCTTCATTGTTACAATAATCTATTGAATAATAATTCCATGTCTGAAAATTCCTCTTCTGCAGACAGTATTGAAAGATAAATGGTTCACACACACCTTCTGACACCAGACATATTAAGTGACCTATTATCAAAATAGTTTCGCAAATTTTCTTACGTAAAATTGTCATGTCACTGTAAGAAAAATCAAAATATTTAGAGCTCGACTAAATAAGAACTGAAAATACCAATAAGGAGGACTACCTGAGGAATGTAACAAGAAGGATGAAAACACATAAATTTAAATCTAAATTGGATAGCAAGGTGTACTTGTTCCTGAGAGAAATCTACAACAGGGAAGAGTTTGCAAACTGTGCTGTTTCGAGAGTTTTAGAACCACTGGACCATGTATGTTCTGAGGGATATCAAAGTGTACTGTCAGAGAATTGATCTGCATTATCTGATGGTAGATTTCAATTTCTGCTTAATTTTTACCACACACATCCTCTATATCTGCTTGCTAATATCGGCACTTAGTGAGTTAAATTTTGAATTTTTATGGTTACTCATGGTAAATCTTTTGAATAAGCAAGAAAATCTAATTTCCAAAGGCAATTACTGCTCTAAGTAATGTAACACAAACTTGCAGCTGCCACAAGATGCTTTCAGAAAAATCTGAGTTGTTTGCTACCTTCAGTACTTGGCAGCCTTAGTGTTCTTTAAAATGCTGATTTAAGATCTGAATTGGAATAATTAAAAACAACCCAAAAACCAGAACCCCCTTTTGCAGCACGGGTGGCTGCAACAAACCTTTTGCTCCCCTTACTTCAGGGCATAGGGTGGCAAAAATATAGGGGACAGGCACAATTTTGTGACCCAAAAAGTAAAGATCTTTAATAAGCAAAATAACAAACACATGAACTGGACAACATATGGGGATGCACACAAAAGGTGAGGGCCAGGAGGGTTACAATAACTTACATAAACTAAGGTAGGGGTGGAGTCTGAGGGGAAGGAGCAAATAACAACTCAGGATTACAGATATGTAAAATAATGCACCAAATCTTAACCAATGATAACAAAGAAACTATAGAACTTTCTGGCAACAGGTACATCAAACTAAACAGGGGAAAATGTACTTAAGACTTTACTCACCATGGCTAAGGGGATTTTTCCCACAGCCTTCATTGACCCCAACAATCCCCCATACCACCTCCCCCCCAAAAAAAAACAGCCTTACATTTGCGGATTTTTTTCCAGGCAAATTCCAGTGTTCCAGTCATATCAAGTAGTAGCAGGAGTGTTGCTTTCCAACCTGGCTGACTGTGCTGATTGGACAGGAAATAACAGAACAAGCAGTTGTGAAGACAGGCATATACATCCAAAAAATGTATGGACCAAAAGCAGAAGGATGGGAGAAGAGGCTGTTGTTAATTTAACTGTTCCCGTTAAAAAATAAAGTACTGGTATTTTGAGCTAGTCAGAAAAATGAGACAGCAATTTGATTGCTCTTAAATTGTTCTATGAAAAACCATCTCAATAGGACACTGGCCAAGCAACCAAAAGCAGATGAACCTTATAAGGGTATATAGTCCAAATGATGACTTTTTTTAAAGAAAGAAAAAAATGAGTTAAAAGTTTTTTAACTTTAAAAAGTCACTGTTTTAAAGTGAGATGGATTTCATGCATACAACTTATTTTTTTTATTAGGAGAAAGCAGTCTGCATCATTTTTTGTGGCTTCTTAGCCTCTTTGAGGTTTCACGCTCTTTTTATGAGAGGCAGTAGAACTTAAAATGCATTTTAACCGTTGAATACTTTTGGCATTCTTTTTATTTGAGTCTCTTGAGTTATATTTTAGGATTCTGCTACATGTAAAGGCCTTCTGAACCTTATTTTGGTACATGAAATCCGAGTTTTTCACACAGTTGCTTCTGTTTTGTAACTGGATCTTTAACATAAAACTGTAAATTGACGATGATAATGCATGAGTTGATAACACTGCAGACCTCCAGGCTTCAAATTTTAACCAAGGATTTTTCTGTACTGTCATTAGAGATTACTTTATGGAATTTTAAGTCATCTTACTCTTAACATTTCCTGA
Organism: Parus major; assembly: GCF_001522545.3. Classification (NCBI taxonomy): domain Eukaryota; kingdom Metazoa; phylum Chordata; class Aves; order Passeriformes; family Paridae; genus Parus; species Parus major. The sequence goes on along the minus strand of NC_031774.1, from coordinate 27,105,262 downwards.
TTTATTTAATTTTTTTTTGTTTTTAATTTAATGTGGTTTCCAGACTAAAAGCAGTAAGCCAAGATTAAACTAGGACTGAATTTGAGACCATGTTTTGGGACTTCAGGAACTGTAATATGCACAATTTTGGATAAATAATCCCCAAACTAACATTGTTACTGCTAGTAAATAAATTTAAACCCAGTCTTGTTACCAAAATGTGTTGCCACACAGGTTAGGCAGCGGGGGAACTTTAGCTCTGCACTTCTGTATTGCACATTGACAAGGAGGTTTCAGTTAATTTATCACTGCAAATACTCATGTGCCTTGCTTGTAAACAGAAGCTGGCCATTCTTGAGACCTTGCTAATTTCTCTATTCAGCTGGTTTATTATGTCAACAACTTTGATTGCACAGGGTGTTGCATAGAGAGGGGGAAATGCCTGTGTGCCTGTGTTCAGTTGTGGCTGTAATTATGACAGAGCTGGCTGATTTTTATCTAGGGGATTCCCTCTTGGCATTTCCTATAATAACAGGGGTAGCATTCACTAATTCTCCTTTCCATACCTCATACAGTAAAATCCTGGGGATAGTAATCACAGTAGGGGCATTAAATCTAGTTTTACAAGGGGAGAAAGGCTGTTCACTGGGGGACAGAGGTGGGAGTGGCCATGTACAACAAACCTGTCAGGTAGGAGCAGCAGAGAGTCCAGAGTATAGTGGTGATAGGGAAGTCATAGTCTAGTTATGAGCAATGGCAATGAAAATCACAAATCCCAAAATGTCTTGGAGAAATATTTCCAGGGCAGGGATAGGTGTCAGCAGTATTACGTAAAAGGCCAGTGATAATGGCCTCTTCTAGGTCATGGTAGACTCTTCTCCTTTTGTCATCTCCTGTCTTCAGGAGTCATGTCCTGGTTGCACAGCATTGACTGGAAACAAGTGGTGAAGTTTGATGAGCAAAAGCTAGACCTGGTGTGCACACAGATTTTGGTAAATTTGTGATGGATATAAGCAATTTTGGAGTTAGAGGGTGGTTCCTAATTCTTAGAAAAGTGGAGTTCTGGAGCAGTCACTGCAGAGAGTGGTGAGGCGCAGGAAGCCATATGATTTTTACATAGCTGTAGGCATGTTTTTGAAGAGGCCTGTATGACATGGTGTTTGGCAAAAGTAGAGAAGGAAACACAGTGAGCCAAGAAGTCTCTCTAGCTTTATGTATACCTTCTTCAGATTACCTTGAGTAGGTGATAATACCTAAAATACCTCCTAAATATGTGTGTGTATTTATATATTAAATACCTTCAAACACCCCTTATTCATGCAATAGCAAACAATTTGTACTGCTGAAGTTTGACATGTGTTAGTGTCCTTGGACAAAGCTAATGCTACTGTCCTTGACTGTAGCTGTCAGGGAAACCTTGTGGTAAAGCTGGGGTCTGTGGGTTTGATTTCTGCATCAGTTAGACGATATGAATGATTAATGATTGAAGGCATTAGTGTAAAATGGCAAGCAGTTAGTTCCTGGAGGACTTGTGTTGTTACATAGATGCAAATAAGGCTGTCATACCAAGGGTAGAAATATGTTTTTAGATTCTGGTGGAGGTCATCCCCCTGGAAGAAGGACTTTTGGATACCTTGTAGTTTGTTGTTTCTTTCCATTATTTGTCTTGCAGTGATAGTTAAGATTTACCTGAGATTAGAGACTCGGATTAATAAACAGCATGCGAAGTTACAAATAGGGAAATATGTGTAATGTGGTATCTAGGTAAAGCCTCAAGTAACTATTTTTGTGTTTGTCTTTTTAGGTATCTAAATGCATGCATATATATACAGACATGTATTTATGTGCTTAAGTCATGAGAAAGAACAAGTAACCCTTGTTTTATCTTGGCTGTATGGTGTGTCCTAATATGCACAATATAGGAGAAAGGTTAAAACGTTATATATGGATGTATGTGTTATGCCCTTTCTGCTATATCTTGTGCCTTAAATCTTTCTGTTCAAATAATGCATGCATATATTAATTGGTTTGCATTTCACACATGGCCTTAGCCAAAGTGTAAAGCTGTCCTGAGAATTTGTGTATTGTACACTTCTTTGTAGCTAGAGGTTTTGGTGATAAACATATAGCTTTTTTTTTTTTCTCTTCATATTTCCCTAGCTAGCTGCATTATTTAAACTTCTTTAATTTTCTTCCCTCTCTGGCTCATAATTTCTGTGTTCCTGTTTGTGACTGAAACAAACTGTCTCTTGCACCCATAAAAGTCTAATTACAGTGATCTATTACTTTAACTGTTCTCAGAGGCAGAAAAAAGACGAGCCAGGACCAATAGCTATGACAACTTCAAAGTATATTTTTAGCAAAGCAACTAGTGCAAATTTAGAATACAGAGATAAAAAGGGAAGGTTCAGCTAGAGGGTAAGATTATGCTATTCTAGCTGTAGCACTTAGTGCCTTGCAATTTTGGAAATGGTTCTCTTTTATTCCCCTAGCATTTTTCTCATGCCATTTGCTTTGTATTTTTGTCAGCATTTGAAATGATGGTCTTGAAGTATTTGCACTGTTTGTTGATTTACTTTTGCATGTTGTTTTGGGCAAAATGCTGAATATGAGCATTTTACTTCTGCCTAAAACTTTATTTTAGCCATGGGCTTGTTTTGTTTATTAGAAACAAACCAAAATGAAGTGGTGAAGCAGTATGGAGCTGCCAGCCTGACTTATTTCAGGAGGCAGCTTCTGGCTATTTCAGATGCAATCTTGATCTTAATATTAAGACAAAATAGTTTGGATGGAATTGGATGAAATGTGCATGAAACTGTGGGGTTTTTTTGTTTTGTTATAGAACTCCAACTAAACCCTTATTCTATCCTGATTAATAAAATATCACTTCAGGGGATTATGAACTTATTTCAAAAGGCTCTGCAATAAGTTTGAGTGGGAGGATTCAGTTCAATAAATAGAATTACATGTGTGGGACCATGAAAATATGTAAATGGCATTCCATTAAAAAACCCTTTTTTTGCATCCTAAGACATTCTGAAGCCTGTTTCTCGTTTTTCATGAGAAGCTGTTATACCATGTTCAAAGGGCAGCAATTATTTTTATTCTTTTTGTTTTATCACTGCTGCTGTTGATTGTGTCTTATTTTTCCTCATCTCTCCAAAGTTAACTGAAATGAGGAAAGTGGAAAGTAGCCTGTTAACCAGACAATGAAATTCTCAGATCTGCTTAACGAAGAATTGCATTCGAATTCTTGAGTATATTCAATATTTTAGTTCAAAGGCTATGTCTTTTGGGATGGTGAGAGAGGACAAAGGAGTTAATTTAAGTTACATGTCACCTCTCTGTACTTTACTTTCCTTAAGTATTAATGGAGTTCATTAATATTACCTTGCATTAATGTGTTTGGAAATTGTACTTTGGACCAATAATTAAGCGCCTCTGAAGGTAAAGTGAAACATACTTGTGGCATATACAAGAAGAAATTACAAGATATTGTAGTGGTTTAAATGGGAGTAGAATAAGTGGAATAGGTAGGGAGAGAATTTAATCAAGGAACACATTAATGAACAAATCAGATCTATTTCTTGTTTGAGAGAGAAAACACATCAAGTCCAATTTCATTCATAGTTCAGTTTTGTGAAAATATGGTTCTGTGAGACAGAAGTCAAGTAAATGTTTCTCTTGTCATGTTTTTAAGCTCTAGATGGGAATGGTTTTGTGTACCGTAGTCTTCTCAGAGTTTAGTGCTGGAGGTGTCACTACTGTTCCCTACCATGTCAGCTGTTGATGCATACAGGTGTGGTGGCCATTGCATATTAAGAATTTTCCATGTTGGTTCTCTTACCATTTCACATCTTTTCCTTATGTCTTGCGTTAGTTGGAAGTTTCAGCAAGGAGATCAGAACTTGGAGGGTTGTGAAGACTGTTTAACAACCTCTATTTGCAGACACAATTCTCCTCTGCTTGTTGGCATGATTGGCAGTAGGAGCTGTTTTGTTGTGATGCCCCAAATAAAGAGGATATTTCATTCACTGGTGCTATAATTAGATGCCTTTCTCCATCAGTAAATCCACCCAATTTTGTTAAACATTGCTTGTAGCTACATATGAATTAGCTCATTCAGTAACTTGGGCAAAATGTCACAAAACCTTGGCAGCACTGGACTCTTATCACTTTAGCTGTCCCCCCTGGGCTCTTAATAGTAAAATTAACTGGAGTTCTGTTTATTATATTTTTTTATGTGTAGAAAAACAGATCTACAGTAATAGCATTACTGTTGTCTGCTTGTATGCCAAGGATAGTCCAACCATTGGCTTGTATCTGGAAAGTTATGTGTGGAAAAACAGTGATTAAACCCACATTTTTTTTAATAACAGGAAAACATCTGTTTGGAAACAGGGAGCCCAAGTGCTTTTTATCTTGGTCCTCTTAGCAGGAAAGGTTGTCTACTTTGGTAGTGATATTTTTACATTATTTTTTACAGGAAAGCACTTCAAACATGTTGAGTTATAAGAAGTTTTCCTTTCTGCTTGCAAGAATGGAACCTCCATTTTCAACAACGAAAATGGTGTGTAAGTCATTCACAGTGTATTTAGCATCAATGGTGCTCTCTTCCCACTCAAGAGATGTCTTAGGGTTTCAGGGAGCATAGCATACCTTTGACCCAAACCTGTGTACAATTACGACACACTAAATTTTTGTGAGATGGCCTGTGCTCTGGTTTTGTATTAACTAAACTGTTTTTCTGTCTTACACACATTTGTGACTCATAGTATTTGAAGGAAAAACTAGAAGATTGAAGGATAATGCACCAAAAGTAGGCAGAAAGGATAAATCACGTAGAAGGGCAAATCCCTTTGGAGAGAAAGTTAAGACTCAATATTGCTTTTAAAAAAGCCGTATTTGCTGACTTAGAATTGCAAGAGATATTTCCAGAATCATCAAGGTTGGAAGAGATCTTGAAGATCATCTAGTCCAGCATAACACCACCATAATCACCCCTAAATAACACCCCCAAGTGCCCTATCCAGACCCTTCTTGAACACTTTCAGACACAGTGACTGTACCACCTGCCTGGGCAATTTATTCCAATGCCTAACCACTCTTTCAGTAAAAAAATGTTTTTCAAATACCTAATCTGAACCTCCTGTGGCACAACTTGAGGCCAGTTCCTCTTGTGCTGTCGCTTGAGACTTGGCAGAAGAGACTGACTCCCAAATGGCTACAGCCTCCTTTTTGGTAGTTGTAGAGAGCAATGAGGTTCTCCACCCCAAGCCTCCTCTTCTCCAGGCTAAACAATCCCAGTCCTTAAAGCAGTTTTTCAGCAGTCTTAGAAGTATTTGAGTCCACTGTGGCCTACATGCAAGCATTCATATAGTCTGTAGATGAGGTTAATTGTCTTTAATTTAATAAAATGGATTTATTTGAGAAACATTTGGCTCTGTAATGAGGCCCTGAGTGACCTCTGAGGCTCAGGCAAAGGCACATGGAAGCTACATGATTCTACTCCATTTTACAGCCTCCTGCCTGTTTTTTTTTTTGTTTTTTTTTTCTCCCTTAACTATTTGATTTGACAATCTGGCCATTCTCACAGTGCAGCTATTTTAAGTTGGTGAAAATTAACTGAAGGCTGAGTGCCCTTTGTGCCACTGTTGTCTCAATAGCACTGAGTTCATCTGCCAGGCTAGGGGAGAGTGATGAAAGAGAGACATGGTCATATACTGGGGCATATGCCCCATGACGGACACTGCTTTACACCCCTGATTTCTGATGCATTCAGATGAAGTGCTAAGAAATAGAGTCAGTGACCAGAGAAACTGTTTAAATATGTCAAGTTGCAGAAAGCTTCCTGGGGCATTCAAGGACAAGCGGCTCAGATGCTTCTTTCTAAATGAATTACAAAACCATGCAGGAATGGAAACACTGGCTTCATTACTTTAATTATTTTCTCCATAGTGTCTTAATTTTTTTTCATATTTATTATGGCAGTTGAGCAATTTTCTCTGTGGCAGCTGTGCTACTTCAAGAATATTTTGAATAGGCAACTAAAATCCTTAGAATGGGAAACTGGTTAATAGATAGAGATTGTAATGAAAGAGGAGGTGATGCTTTTAGATTTTGCTCTTGCACCTCACAGCCAGATGTGATCCAAAGAGTAAGAAAACAATGATATTTTGCCACATCTTGCTGGATCTATTGGAAATCAATTAATTCTTGTTGATTTTTAGGCAGACAGACACCCCTTGCAAATGAAACTACCCCGGAGATTCTGAAGTAGTATAAATTCAGATATCCAGACAATGCCAGTCTGTCTGTCTTGGCTCTGATGGTTTTGGCTTCTATATTATTAACTTATGAAGAGGCTTCTTAGGTATTCTGTTTGTCCCCCTTGTCCTCAGCAGTTTGGATAAAAATCATACCCATATCTAAATTTACCTTGAAATTTCACTTCAGGCAGTTCTAAGGAGAGCTCTTTGAAAGGTCAAACCCCAACCCCAGGTTGAAGCAGGAGAGTGTGCAGTGAACCACCCCTTGTTGTTTGTGTTGTTGATATCCAGGAAGCCAAAGCTTCACTAAGCTGCCTCTGCTGTTAAAAAAGTAAACCAAAACAAAACCACACAAAACCCCAAAACAACAAAACAAAGCCCAGAGAAAAACACCTCCATCAGCTGAATAGAATGGGTGACGATGGTCACAGTGCCTAACACAGTGATTTGGGATTGCTGGAAAAGGATTGCTCCACTACCAGTTTGTAACTGTTAGGAGCAGGAAGGTGACAAGCAATGTGGCTGCTTTCAGCTGGAGCACTGAATGTTTTATCTGTTTTATGATATTTTGTTTTTAGTAATTTAGTGACCTCACTGTCCGTGTCCATATGCATTTACTAAGTTTGGGGTTTGTAGCTTTAGTTTCTTCCTTGGAACGTTGCTGCCTTAGATTGTAAGCATTCACTGCAAGTGCTGAAATCTGATCCAAGAAATGTCTTTTTACGTCTGTGGAATGCTTAGTGTACAAAAATTGAATTACTGCTGACAAAATGTTTACCTGATGGAAATCAGTATTATCTTCCTGGATTCCTAAGAATGAGAACTTTGAAGGAAACATCTGGAATGTTTAGTAAGAATTGCTGATCCTTATTAGCTCAGTAAGTTTGCAAGCAGCTGAACAAATAGTTGAATTATTATAAAATGCCTCTATAATTCACATGGGAACTAAATGCTGCAAGGTACATTTGTTTGTGGATATGAATTTTTAAAAAAATTAAATAAAATGCTTATGAAAACTTGTGAACAGGATACCAGTAAGGATTTTGTAGGGTTTCTGGTGGTCTGTTTATCAAATCCAGAAATGGAGACCAAGACTAGCTTAAGTATTGCATTGCTTTCACCCAACATTTAGATTTAGATTATTTTTCCTCCTCAGTGAGGGCAGGTATTTTAACACAGTCCTGTGGCATGAGGTACAGAGCTCAACTCCTGACTTCTCCTAATATTTTTCCTTCCTACCATGACTTTGTTTCTCTTTTTAATTAAGACCTTTTATGTTTTGTGAAATGGAAGAGGAGAGGTATAGGAACTTAATTTCTTTCTTATTTTCAGTAATATCCACAGATTGGGGAACCTCAATGTGTTTTGGATCCATATTCCAGTTAAATGACTTTGTGATCTTGGAAATTTTTCCAGAATTATCACAGAAAGAGATTTTCTTCTCTGTGGCTTCCAGGCTTAAAATGGAAATGTGTAGCAAAGCATTTAGGCTCATGTCCAAAGCTGTCCTCTGGATCTTGCTGGACACAGCAGATCATGGTGCTAATTTAAGCTATTACTAATTGTTCACTCAACACCACAGGAAAGAGCTTGGAACAGGGAAAGTGGTCTTGCATGTTGGAAGAGCAATACAGCCAGAAGAGAGGAGTTAAAGTTGTGCAGGTAGAGTCTCAGGCAAAATCAACACTCAGGAAGGAGAGGTAGAGGAACATGCTTTTTCCCATCAGATTATGTGTTGACTCTGGCTCACCATAACTTTTAATGTATTGTTCCCATCAGAGTTGGACATTTCCATTTGGTGTGAGTAATGCTTTTGTACTTTGTTTAACCTACCTCAGACTTCAGAACAATAAAAGCATGTCTGTGCTGAAGCAGGTAAAGCTTTCAGGATCTTTCACCTCCCTCTTCATGCCCTAATTAAACCCAGAGTGCTCTTTTTCTCTTAGGTTCACACAGAATGAAAGAAATTTCCACAGAGTTGTGTAGTGGAAATGCAGCTCTCATGTATTGCTGTGGAAATTAGGTTAAGTAAAAGCAGGAGCTCTTGGCCTCTTTTATATGTGTTTCTTAATTGTGACTCTTCTGTTTCTGCTATTACTTTGGGTCAGAGCATGAGTAGCCAGGCAGTGGGTATGGAATTAGAAATTTATTTTTTACACATTGCTGAAATAAAAGCTTCTCCTTGCTGAAAAATTAATTACTGAGTGTTCCAGCACCTTATAAGATATTTATATGTTCTCCTGAGTCCTGTCTCTTCCTGTTATCAAAGTGCTGTCTTGAGAGCAGTTCAGGCAAGAGAGCTGCTCAGCTGTGCTCCGTAGTCTTCCTCTCTGCCAAGGAGTCTCAAGACGGCACTCGAGAACAAAGAGATACTCTAGGGAAAATATGAATATTAGATCACTCTGGTTTAATCATTTGGGATACAGTGGCCTCAATTTATGCATCTGACTTTTGGGGGGTTTTGTTGTCGTGGTTTCTCAAATGTGCCTTCAAATTTTTAAATTGGTAAATCAGGAGTTCTTAGAGGCATCAGAAATCTCAGATGGGTAATGTTTTTGTGGTACTGTTGTCCGAGGTCTACGTATAAAGAATTTGATGACACAATCAATTATCTCTTACTTTAATGTTTTTTTGTAACCTTTTCATTGTGGGTTTTTTCCCCCCTTGTCTTTGAAACAGAGAGAAAAGAATAATTTGTTGGATTTGCTTCATTTGGGAATGCACAGAATAGATGGTGGCTTGATTAAATTGCACCTTAGAGTTGCTCGTCTTGCAAGAGGAAATAGTCACTAGCATCAAATCTGTTACTTAAACATAATGGTTACTCCGTTGCTGCAGCAAGGGCTCTGGCAGGACAGGCAGCTGAAGGAAATGTGTGTGAAGCCCAGTTAGAGCCTGTGCTGGTGTTCCCAGCTGCACCTTCAAAGTTACTGTCTTGAAACCTTATGTACAAGTGAAGGGAAACTGAGGTCAGTGGCTTTTCCTGCTTTGAGATGGTGTAGGGAATGTCAGCTTAGGACATGCCCATTTTGTCTCTGCCTCCTTCCAGCTTGTCTGTGCAAGAGGATCTTTATAAATAATTGTGGTGTAAGAATAGGAGGATCCAAGAGGCTACTTAGTCTGTATGTTTGTTGCTGACCTCTGTGCCTAATTTGGTTCCTGGGTGGTATGCGGGGAAGTTGGGAACCCATTTTAAAGCTCACAGGTCTTTCAGCTACAGAAGTTTGCTCTGTGCCTGTACTGCAGTGAAAATGTTTCAAGTCCTTGGGAAGGAAAAGCTGGTACTATTTATCTGTATGCAAGGCAGCTGAAGTAACAGCATCAGTAGTGCTGATAATCTGACTCTGTCAACAGAGACTTTGAGAGCAAAGCTTCAAAGAAATAAATGCAAAAAGCTTGTGTGGCAGGCTCTGAGTAATGAATGTGCTGAAGGGCAGTCGAGGAATTTCACATCATGGTGATGCTGGAGACAATGGGTGGCTTTTTAATATTGGGAATGGGATGGAAGGTTTGATATTTTGATCAGGGTAAATAAACTGCCTTCTGCCTTCTATACCACTTGTGCTTTTTCTTCCTCTTAGTGACACTGCTATCTCTGTTCTGTCACCTGCATTTTAAGTTACAATGTTTTTATTTATGATTTGGATTGTTTGTGCAAAAACCACGTTTAGGTACCTTGTTGTGGCTGATTGAACTAATATTTTTGACATCAAATTTGCAATATGAAGCTACAAAAGTTAGGCATGTGGTGTTTCAACTTATTCTTTGTTTCCTCTCCTTTTTTTTATTGTAATGATTTGGGGAGTGCTGAAATAATTAAAGTGGCCAGTCTTCCAGTATGTATTTTAGTCTCAGACAAAACTAATATCATGCTTCCACCCACTCTAATTTCAGAGAAAAGTAATTTAGTGATAATAATGTTTAAAAAAATCAAAGCTAAATTTGCTGAATTGGATGTATCTCTATAGAATCGGGCTTCTTTTAAACTCATGGGTTCAAATTAAAATGAAATAAATACCATAATGTTTTTAGAGATTTTACTCTAGATAATGATTTCATAGACTACTGAAATTCAGCCACTCTTGCTTGAGTAAGTACAGAGCTCAGAGCTAGAAGCTGCTTAATATTAAAAGCTGAAAAATTGTTCTTTGTGTGAAGATGCTATAGAAAGATTCAGCTGGATCAGGATGTAGTAACTCAAATTGGAATTTGCCTCAGATGCTGGGACTGATACCTTTATTATCAGTAAAAAAACTAAGTGTTCAGTTGGTAGCTGACATTAAAGTGTGAGAGATGCCTTAATATTGTACTGAGCAAGGTATTTGATCTCACCCAGTGTAGAGCCAGCACAGCCTCTGAGGCACACCACATCTACTTTGGACTTCTCCCATCTACTAATTGGACTTGTACTTGCAAAAATGTTAATTCAGATTGAGCTTCTTTAGGATGGTTAATGACTCTACCCAAAAACTGTGAGTCATTGGATATACTCCCCTTGCCTTCAGCAAGCTTTTGATCAGAACTTGTGCTACTACAAATGAAAAGATTTTGTCTGAAATATTTTTTCTTAATGGAGAAAGGCATGTTTGTGTTTTGATGTTTGCTGAACTATATTTATTCTTGTGTGGCAGCTGGAAATGAAAAGAACAAGTGAAAAAGTCTAAGTATATTTTTACCAAGAGGCCATCTTGTCTATGGTAGGAGCTGGAATATTCTTTTGTGTTTTTTAAATTTAGGGCAACATGATTATTAAAACTTGAGTTCTGCCACTGCAAGGAAAGTAAAGGTGGTTCAGTGGAGAGCTTCATGCCTGAAAGCACAGGCTACCAAGATGATCAGGAGCCTAAACCATATTCCCATCAAGGCACGCCGTGGGAGCTAGGTTGGTGAGCAACAGGAAATCCAACAGCAGCCTGCAGAGGACTGAGGAGGAATCACAGAGCTGAAGGAGCCAAGCACTTCTCAGTAAAGCCAGATGATCTAACAAAGAACATGGGCTGGGGATTAGTTTAGGAAGCTAGGGTTGAATGCCAGGGAGAGAAAATTTGACTAGAAGGCAGTGCTGCACTTGACTGTGTTACCAGAGGGGCAGGATGTGATGTCTGAGGAGGTTTTCTGACCAGGGCAGCCTGTTCTGCAGGTGAAAGGTCCTCCTGTCCTCCCTGCTGGCCAGCCTGGCTCTCTAGGCACACATCTGAAAATGGCCAGAAGTGATTTGAGAAAATAAAGGCTGCAGCACCTTCTGCTACCTCTAGCCTATTCTGTTTCACCTTGTGGGAGGGGGTTGGCAGCTGCTGGTGTCATTCAATGACATCATTCTAATCTGCTTTGTATAATATAATTATTTTCATTATTGGATCCTTCTGTGTCCAGCAGTAGTATAAATTATTTCCATCATTTTGCAGCAGAAGACTGAGAGAATTTTTTTTCAGTTATATAAGCCTAAATCCTCTATATGCAATTTCTGAATATTAGTGTGCTAGAAAGTTAACCAGGAAAAGTAAATTTAAGAGTAGTAACCGTTGGACTGTTAGATATAAGCAGCATAGAAAATGTCCTCTATTAGTAAATGCTGTATACATATGGGAAATATTCATATTTTGCAAGTAAAACATAAAAGTGTGTGCATATATATGTGTATGACATGCATTTTATATGCATGGAGTTTTGCATAAGTACAAGATATGAATATATGTATAGGATTTATCATATATGAAAAGAGAGGGAGAAATATCCTGTGATGTAGGTAGTAGAGAGAAATTTCACAGATTTGGGATTCTGTTTTTCTTACTTCAGTTGACTTCACTCTGCCTCAGTCCGTTCAATGAAAACTATTAAAAGTACTGCTTTTCCTGTATCATTCCCATCCTCTCTCAGTCACGACTTCTTGCTAGTATGGTGTGCCAGAAGATAACTCATGTTTTGTTTTTGAGAAGGCTTTGGAATTTATTTCTGTTCTGATGCCAAGGAAAGCCAAGACACTATATAAATATCAAAAATGAAATGAAGATGCTCCTCTAAAGTCACCATCCTGGAATTAAAATAAAGTCATAATCATGTCGCATGAAAGCATTTCTGCACTTATGCGGTATAATCTTATAAACCTAAGGTAATAATAGCATTTCTGTAAGTTTTGAAGAGTCAGATAACTGACTGAGTGAACACCACACCCTAGCTGATGCTTGCCCCAGGTGCCAGGTCTGGTTTCCACTGGCTCTGCAGGCAGGCACTTGGGAGGAGCCCAGGATCAGCACTGCAGGAGAAGCTCTGTGTACTGGCACAGCCCCTTTGTTGTTTTTAATTATCAGCATAAATATTTATTAGCAAATTAAAGACATTGCTCACTAAGTCTAGCCTTTAACCTCTTGGTTTGCTAAACTGCTCAGTTCCTACTGCATATATTTTTCTGCTTCAACAACTGCTTGTCTGCAACCACTTCCCTGCATTCTTTTTCATCTGATAATTCTTTTTGCAGTATCTTACTTAGGCTGAAAGCCTTAACTTGTAGAGTATTAAGAAAAGCCACAAAAAAAAAAAAAGACAAAACTAAAACCAACTCTGCAGAAGTCTGTCAGCATTAGTATGTCCCCTCTGGCATATTTTCTGCCTATTCTTTAGAAGAGGAATGTCCTTTCTGCCTGTGCAGCACTTACCCTAATGGGCCCTGGCTTGATCTCAGTCCTGGTTCCAAAGTGGGGAGAAGGAGCCAAGGGGAGACACTTATAATTCTTTAATTGCAACTGTTTTGTAAAATGAGAGTAGCGTTTGTCTTCTGATGGATCATAATGGTTTTTATTACTTGAGATGCACATATGGTTTGTCACGTAGATGTAATTTTTAAAGCAAAACAGTGTTGTTGTATTCCTATAGAACTAGAAATCAAATGAAAGACTAACTGAAATCCTGATTTAAAAAATAGCTTATATTCTCTCTGCTACACAAGTTTAAAACATAGCTAATTTGACCATCTGTTGTGCAGTGCTAGCAGAAATCTGAAAATTTAATTATGTTTGTGTTTTGAATAACTGTGGTTTGTGGAACTGCAGTTTAAAGCCAGTGGAGCAAATAGCTGTGGCTTACTGGGATTGACTCTATTTCTGAACCAGCCTTTTGGCTTGTGGATCTGCCTTCTACCAGCTATCACCTCTCCATTGTCTCTAGTGCTTAGCAGCCAGCAGGTGTATGTACTCCACTAGGTCTTAAATATTATTAAATGTTCTTCTGAGTACTTGTTCTTCAGTGGCAAATAGTATGAAATTATATTTTAATAAATACGTATCCATATATATATATTTGAAATTATATATTTTATAATTTTAAATTAGAGCTTATGCTGTAAAAGAAACTATTAAATGTTTCTCCTACAGTTTGAACTGGGCCTGAACTGTCTTGAGATGAGCAAACCAAAAGAAGACACTATGCCAAATTCCAACACCTACTTTCTGGTTTCTTTTTTTTTTCCTTCTTTTTCAAAGTATTAAAATACTGGTGGAAGTTTCTGCTGTGGCAGTGTTTGAGTTCAAAGTCCTCTGATCAAACATCTTCAACTTTTCCTTCTGCTGAGGTTTGCATTCATGTTTGTATTTTACAATAGATGGTTAGTTTCCATTTCCTACCAGTCCATCACTCTCCTCTGCGACTGACAGATCCAGTGATTCCCATGGTAACTCAGATGTTGTAGTGTTGGTGTTGCACTGCCTCTGATTTACACAATGGCAACCCCACCAAACCGGGACATTCTGACTAGCTCTTGCTTAATGAAAAGGAAATAGGTTTTTTCTTACCCTCTCAGTGCCAGACTTGAAGCAATTGTAGGGAAATTGAATGCTATATATGTAAATGTGTTGAGTTGTTTATTTTTTCCAGTGTGATCTCTTCCTGTCCAGACTGTCTTAATTTTTGCTCCATTTGAGGAGAAAAAAAGTGTCAAATAACTAAATCAGAGGAGAAAGCCCACAGCCCGATAAAGTGTTGTTTTCAGGCTTTTAGAGTGGTCTTTATAATTTTGTGTAAAGTGAAGTAATTTGAAAGATAAGACCTTCAGTTTTCATGATTTAGATGACTTTTCTTGGAATATGTTTAAGTAACTAAAACTTGCCCCCCCACCCACCATGCTTGATTTGGTAATGAAACAGCATTGACATTACTTTTATATAGACTTGTGAGTCAGTGCACTCAAGCACTTCCCTGTTTTGGTCACTAATCTTAAAGAAAATGTTTCCATTATCCAGAAGATCAGTATTTTTTTTAATATTTATAGAAATGCATCAAGAAATCACTTGAGAACAGAAAATGGAAGGACTTTTAAGAGAGTCATGGATAGATCCCTTTTCCAGCTTTAACAGAGTTTACAAAAAATTCCTGTTTTATACTCCACATTACATATGATCATTATTTATAAAATAATGACATCTTTGTCTCTATTGCTCTAATTTATCTGAAATCTTATTATAGTGTATCTGTAGGAGATTTCTTAACAATAGCTTAAAGAAAATAGTGAGCTGCAGGCAATATTTTTTGTATTTGTTGCTATCTAATGAGTCTGAATTTACCTCAGAAGAATTGGTGCAGGCAAATTACCTTCCCAGCAATGATTTGCCTCTCATCTTGCTTCAGTCATCCTTAAAGGGGGAGAGCTTGGCAAGTGAACTGCAGAGCTTATTCTAAACTCTTTGGGTGTCACCTTAAACCAGCAGTAGAGCTAAAAAGATGAAGATTTATCCTGTATCCAGAATTTTAAAACAAGACTCTGAAAAATGCAGCCCCTAAGTTTCTTATTTAGATATGCAGGTATTGTAAAGAAGTGATGCCACAGAGATATTGAGTTGAGAAAGGAGACTCTTGAGTATTGTTTTTGAAAATCAGTTAGGTCCTGAATACTTAAGATCTCCTCGATCTCTAAATAAATGCTTAAAATTGGTAAATGCAAATAAAGACAATATTTATAATAACTGAGTTGCATAACACAAGTAAAAACACAGAATAAAAAATGGTGCAAGGGAAAGCATTTTTTTAGAGTCAGAGAGAGATATGTCAGGATTCAAGATCAGATAGTGGATATGGTAGGACTTGGTTAAGGTGTGTGACATCTAATGACATTTTACAGTTATATTGATTATTTTATTACTTCTGCCAAGGAGCAATGGTGTTCTTTCTGGTTTCTAGCTGAGCAAGCAGACTCAGTCTGAAATGTACTTTTCCCCCTTTTATTTCAGCCCTTTTCTTTTGTTATTCTTGGCTCTTATCTTCTATGTGTACTCAACAAAGGAGATGTGTAAGTACTAAAACCTCTTAAATAGAAAGACTGAAATATTAACAAGCTTTGATATCTTTAAAATTTAAGTAAAAGAATGATATTTTTAGCGTGTTCCAAGATTTGCATCATCAGATCAAATGCAATCTAATTCATTCTCCTCTCTTTGTGTCTGAACACTGCCTGATTTCGGCCCCACCGAGGCCATGAGAGCACTGCTACTTATTCTTCTAGTCAATTATTGCTTGTGTCAGTGTGGGTACTGTCTCATTGCAATTTTTTGGGTTGTAGTTTCTTCCAGAGCTGCATAAATGGGTACTGAAGAGACTGGAAATGACACTGCCCTGGTTTGAAAGTCTTGACCTTGGCCTTATTTTTCCCATTCAGAGGCCTGGGTATAATTTGGGGACTTACTGAGGTACTCTGCCAGGGTCTGGGTGAGGAAAGGAGGATTAATTTATCTTGTATTCTCTAAAGTTCCTTGTGCTCCCAACCTGATCTTTTGTGGAGAGGAAAATGGCATTTTCCTCTGCCATTGGCAGTCTCTAAAAATGGAAAGATCTATTTCGCAAGCAAAATTTCTTAGATTTCTTTTGCTTATGTTTCTTTTGATGATTCTTCTTTTAGGATTTTGAGACTGAAAATGGACAAAGCAAAGAGAGCTTAATAATAATAATAATAATAATAATAATAAAAAGTTCTTCTGGATGCACACAATGTTTTCTCCTAGATGGAAGCAACTTGAGAGGAACAAATTACAATGTCAAAAATCTCTTCCACCAGAAAGGTGATAAGCTGTAGCTGAAAACATGTCTGCATGTATTTGACCCTGGTTTCTTACAGCAACAAGTCTTTTATAGAATTCTCATTGTGGTGCTGAGGATCATAATCCTTCCTACATCAAACAATGAACAAATCTCTGTTCAAACACAGTCTGTCACTTTTGAAAATACTATCTCCAAATAGTTTATACTGTGCTGGATATGCTGTGAAGAGTGGGGGACGAGGATGGAGGAAGAAGATTAGCCTTTGTCTGCTGTCTGAAGAAAAGAACAAAATCCTACACTGCATGTTAAGGGAAAGAATTTGGATTGTTTAAAATAGGTCAGACATGTATTTAATTTTAAAAGGCTTGGGTTGAGAAATGAGAGAATATAAAATTTTCCATAATGGCCATCAGGTAACCCTGAAATGTAGTGGTTATGAAATAATTACACCCCAGAGGGATTAGAGGCATCCACCATTGCCTGTTGCTTTGTAATGCCTCAGGGATGTGATTAACTTATGATAATTAAAGCTCTTATAATAGAAATACAGTATGAACACAGAGAGTCTGAAAAAGTTTCAGGGTTGTGGCTCAGTTGTGGCTCATCACAGAGAGTCTGAAAAAGTTTCAGTTGTGGCTCATCACAAAATCTGATGTTCATGTTAACCTGTGCTGTAAACATCCACTTTCTTTACATACATTTCCTTGTTCTTTGACCCTTAGTGGGTGGCATGAATATGTTTCCTGGGACCTGAATGATTGTTGAGTGCTTTGGATTACATTAGCATGGTGCTACTGCCAGAGTGATTATCCAAAATGCAGATGCCCTTGATAAGGACTCTAATAGCTTCCCTGCTTGCTGGTTTAAAACAGCATGGAGGTGGGGACCATACTCATTGTGGTCTTCAGAACAGCTGAAGGAAGCTGTGGAAGGCATGTATACTGCTTAGGAAGGACAACATCTGGATCACTCTAACTTCTGTCGATTTTAGTTGGTACTAAGTCAGAAATGCCCCCATTCTCATTTACTTTGATGCAGTGTGGGTGCATGTGTAAGTGGAAATTGGTCACTCTCCACGTACAGACCCATGGAACATGTTGCAGTCTATTCACCAAAAGTACACCTATCAATTTTCCTTCAACTCTGAGGAAATTATTCCAAAGAAAATTGTTCCATTTTTCAAAATATTAAGAATGCTAAAACCAGGGGACCTTGTCTTCACAATACAGATGTGGATAGGAAGAAATCCAAGCGCTGAGAATTTATTTTAGGATTAGTCCCAACCTAAATATTATGCTTCCTTTTTTTTTTTTATTGTAATTTTATATAACCCATCTGAAAACTGGATAAACTCATCTTAGACAAAGAAGTTAGCATGGAACAAGAGTGTCAATATAAAAAAGATTGGAATTTAAAAATAAATTTTCTGGATTTTTCTCTAGGTGATTCATAGACCCTTCTTGAAAGTTCCTTTCTACTTCATAAAAACTGTACATGTGTAATATGAAAAGAGAAATGCAATTGTCTCAAAGTAAAAATTTTCCATACAAAAAATTCTGTGAAACACTTTTTCTGTTTTTGCATTTCCATTGCACCAAAGAGTATAAACCAAACTATCAGCACAAGAGAAATGCAATGGGCAGTGGCGTGGCTTTATCCATATTGTGTTGTCAGTAAACTTTTCTAAAGAGACTTCTTAGTTACTTTTACAAAGAGAAAAGTGATTTTCTTGTAAGGCTGAAGATGCACTGCTGGTGTCTGCTGACCTCTGCATAACCTGCTGAGGATGGGGTAGTCATGCTACTAAGTGACAAGATTTACTTATTACTTATGCTTCAGATGTGGGCTAAATTCCCTGTGAAATCTGTGTAAGAAAGATTCAAGTTTAGATGCTTTTGACTACTGCAAAGTTAACACTACTTAGTTTATTCAGAAATGGTTTTGTGTTTCAGTTGTTAGTGGATTTCTCAAGAACGTTTTTTTAGAGATGTGCAGTCTTACCAAGGTGAAACCTGACTATCTTATGTTACATTTCCTTTTCCCTTGATTTAATTCAGTACTCTGACATTTATTTATCATTAAGTCCAACTAGGCTTGTGCATGTCTGTCCAAAACAACGTTTCTATGCTTATTTGTGTTTATTGACTGCAACATGAGTAATCCATTGTTTTTGAACAGACATTTGTACCCATTTTTTGTCTTTGGCATGAGAGTGCATCCTTATTTGTGGATTGGTTTCGTACATAATAAACCTCTGTCCTTGAACTGTGAGGAAGAAGAGCATAAGAGGCATGACTTCCTACACAGTTGAAGTACACTAGTTGTTACCTGGACTTCAAGGAGCTTGTCAAATCATTATTATCTAATTTTCTTTCAGTTAGTTACTTAGTGCTTACTGCTAGTATTGGAGGTATGTTGAGATCATTATGAAGAACATTTTGAGTGTTTTTTCTACTTAAAAGTATGAAGTACTATATACTAGATATAGTGGACACCACCAGAATGTCTGAAACTTAATACCTAGGGAGTATCATGTTTATACCTTTTCATACCTCTTCCTCCCCTGGAGCTGAATTAGATGGGATGGAAGCAGAAGGGGCTATTTCTGGTCTTTAGCAATGGTATCCAGCTGAGCAGTACAAACAGCTCCTTATAATGACCCTCACAGGAATGACTCAACTATGCAAATAAGCTGTCAGAATAAAAGATACCACATTTTAATATAAGAATTTATTTCCTGTATTCTGTGATGCTGGTTGATGTTGGTACTTTGTGCTTTTCTGCCTAGGCAAAGTAATGCCCAGTGTGGTGGGGTAATGTGTGAGCTCACAGAGGTTTAGCAGCCTTTCCAGGAGCAGTGCAGGAACACCTTTTGCAAACATGTTTGTTTACTTCACTTTGAAAGCATCTGTGAGGATACTGGAGAATTGGTAGCGAGCTGTTTCTCATCAGCTGGCCATTCACTAGCTTACAGTGTCTTCAGGCCCCACCATGAGTGCATGTGGTATTTAGGACAAGTGTGGCACCTGAGGCTCTGGAATGTCTTACAAATCAAACCACCAGTCCTTACTGAATTTCTTAACTTGTTTGTTAAGTAGGACAATTTGGTGTTTGAAGGGACTTCTTTCTCTCTTTCTCTACCCTGCCCCTCTCTCCCTACTCCACTTCTCTCGCCCTTTCTTCTACTTGATAATTTTTAAACATATTTTATTTCTGTTGATCAGAGGCTAGCCCTCTTAAGCAGTATTCAAAGTAGTCCTTTCCCACTGGGCAGAGGTTAATCAGCAGGTTCACTCAGCTCATCTGTAGTTCTTCCTACTGTCCTAGGTATGAAGATCTGAAAACTCTCAGACTTGTGTAATACCCTGGGCAAAGTTGTGTTTCAGTGACCTTTTGACAAGGGTACTAGACCTGTGTTTACCTAAGCTGCTCATGTATTTGAATTAGTTGAAGGTTTTGGTGGTTTGGGGATTTTTATCCCATTTTTTGAGTGAGACCGAGGCCAAGAAATCTCTTTCAGAACTGTCTACAAAAATGAGCTGTGTCTTTTGGGAATGGATCAGTTATACTGTTCAAATGTTGTTAATGAAATTGTTGGTGTTCGCTAGGTGCTCAAATACGGTTATGAATTCCAATTGCTACCCAGTGCTGTCTCTGAAGTCTGAGGATCTTTAAAAGAAAAATACATCAACTACAAATTGACTTGACCACTTTGAACCTTTTGATCAAGATGACTCTGTTCTCGTAGCCTTCATGGCATATTTAACTGACTCTGGATTAAAAAAAAATGCACACTGACCTTCAGGCAGAGAGGCAAGTTTTGCCAGAAATACCATCACTAAAAGCTCATCTTACCATTTAGTTGCATGAGGCTTGCAAAGATTTCAGTTATTTTGAACAGTAAAAATCTTGCAACCTATATTCTTGGAGTACTTTATCAGATATTTACGGTTATCTTTATTTCCTAAACATTGTATTAAAAACATGAAAAGCAGCTCTGTTTTCAGTTTTTCTGGATGGTATCTCTCTTTTCCCTTTGGAGAAACCTGAAGGTGGCCAGACATTTCAACTTCAAATGAAAAAAAGGAGAGGTTTGGAAATTTATTTTCTTTCACATTGATTCTCCAGAAAATTTTATTTCAATGTGGCATGATATATCCTTTTAACAAGACTAGATTACTTAATTGCATATTCTATGCATATTGGAGATTTGTAATGGAAGGAGTAACAAAAGTCAGGAGAAACTCACCTGTGCTCCTAAGCACAAAACTCTCTTAAATATATTTAGTTTTTGTATTCTTTTTTGTTTCTTGTTCATCTGCAATTGTGCTTACAATATATGTCTTTCTCAAAGGAAAAATGGATTCTTTTGGAGGATGTTCAAGGGAGTGTTGATACTGTCCTGGGAAATACATTTAGGAGCTACTTGGTCTTAAAGGACGTCCAGGTGTCACAATGTGCCTTGCCCCATGGTCCCCCAAAGCAGTGGTGAAGAGCTCTGGGCTTCAGTGCTTTGTCAGGATGGATTGCTTCATTCACAGTTTCCAAAGGCCTTCCATAAGCCAGACACTGCTACAAACTAAGGCACAGTTTGTTTCTAAAGTCAGCAATGAATACAGAAAACACTGTTTCATAATTCAGTTTTATATATGATAACCTAATCTTGTTACAAAAGCAGCTCTGATTTTATGCCCTTGACCCTTCCCATCATTGTCTACCTAGGATTTAGCTAAATATATAAATACAGAAATATATATCAGTAGGCTGTTATTTTTGTGTGTAAGAATGCTATGCATTCTCCTCCTTTTCTGAGACAGTGCTGGGGTTCATAAGTACAACTGCAAGCATAAATGGTCTTCATTCAAGTCATGGTAGATCTGCATGGAAGCGCTCTGATAAATAGAAACCAGAGCTGAATGAGTGGTTGAAAGGGCTGAGATTCTGTCGCAGTGCCGACAGAAACTTCAAGTTTTATCTATTATTTTTAAAAATTAGGTGCAAACCCAAGAGGTATTTTAAAGGAAATAGAATGGTACCAATGGCAAAGTACTTCCCCTCTATACTGGTGAAAATTCCACTGATGAGTGGTTCTTGATGAAGATCTGAGTAGATGATATTTGGTTTAGTCCTATCCATACTGATGGAAGAATTGAAAGGATAGGCTGATAAGACTGAATTTGGCAATTTGCCTGTCTACCATAACTGAGTAAACAAAACAGCTTTTGCATACCACAGCTGACTGAAAAAAATGCATGCAAACATTTTGGTATATTAACTATCTTTAATATTTGTGTTCCAAACTTTTGAATAAAATTTCCTGATTTTCTTGTTTTTGTCCAGGAAGTAGAATGCTTTTGCAATTATAATGTTACCCTGAACTGCAAATTTTTATGCAGGCTCAGTCTTCATCCCTCCTCATAATGTCTTAGGCGCACTCATGTTCAAAAAAGGATGTAGTAACCCCAGATTTTAAGTCAAGGTCTTAAACATGGCCTGGTAGTCACACTTTGGTGATGAAATGTTGAGGAAAGTATCTATGATGTTGCAAGACCTGCTGACCTACATCTAAGTTTGTCTTTCCTCTGCTTGTCTAGAAATGCTGAACTTTCATGGGGGGCTGATCAGCTTCTGCTTATTATCCTCTTGAATGCTCTTAACTGAACTGTTGCTCATCACCTGGAGAGCTGAGTCAGGATACTGCAGCAGGGCCTGCTTGTATCTTGGAGGTGCCCTTGGTGTGACAGCTGACATTTGGACTTCATATTGTCAATGAGAGAAGTGACAACTGCTACACACATGCACTTTACTCTTGACTTACTGTTGTCCTTGAACTTGAGGCTTTCAAGTTGGTTTGGTTTATGTTGGCTGTGGAAAGCGGCATTAAGAGAGAGCTTGATTTAGTGCTTATTATGGTCACTTGAATGCTGAAAGGCAGCAGACTTAAATTTCTGTTGTCACCTCTACCACTGACCAGCTTAAACATCTTCAGAAAGTGATTTCTTTTCTCTCTATTTTCTTAGCCCTTTCTTTAGTGTAAATTTTTGTGAGTTATTAACTATTGAGAACTGTCCTTATGTAATACTAGTCTTACCATTTGCTCTTTTCCTGAATCACCACAAGTGTCAGCATTGTGAAAGCCAGGTCCTTGGAAGGGAATCTTTAGGCTTGAATAGGAATAAGCACGAACAGCAACCTACAGTTTCTTTACAGAGCTGACCTATTGAATTCAGAAACAGCTCTGAGCACAAAAATATGAAGCAAGTGTAGAAGTGATTTATATGGCAAGTAACAAAGTTAAGCTCTTAGGAAACAGTACAAAGCTGCATTTATGACTAGCTGCATACTTCTACATGCATTTCTGGCATTTAATACCATACTCTGTGTGCTGCACTCAGAATAAATGGTAATGTTACTCTTTGGACTGCAGCAGTTAGCATTTCTAAATCTTGAGTAAGGTATGCCCCTAACAACGGAGCACTCGGTGCTGGCTAAGCTTGGCAGGTTTTTTGCTTGATGGAAAACTGGGTTGCCCAGAGCTCTGTAAATATTTTCTAGCTAGGGGTCAGCGAGCAGCCCACAGTGGTAGCACATTCACTGATGGGAATGTACTCTCCCATACTGGCTGCTGTGAGATTGAGCGCCCAGTTCTGAGGGGCTGGTGCAGTCAGGTAACATTATTTCCAATCCATCGTGAGCCACAAATGAAGCCCAGTTGTAATTTTGGCAAGTTAGTACTCTTATGTTTTGCTTCCCGTGAATGTAGATGCCAGCAACCTACCCTTCAGGGATATTCATAGAATCATAGGGTATCCTGAGTTGGAAGGGACCCACAAGGATTATTAAAGTCCAACTGCTGCCTCTGCACAGGACAACTCTGAGAATGCTACTGTGCACTTGAGAGCATTTTCCAAGGGTTTCTTGAACTCTGTTGTGGTCTTTCTTCAGGATGTCTCTGTTTTTGAAGCAGTTCAACAGCTTCTTCCAATTTAGTATTGCCAGCAAGCTTACTCTGTATGCCTTCAAGTCCTGCCTCCAGGCTGTTTATGAAGTTGCTGAAGAGAACTGACCCTAAAATGGAGCCCTGGAGAACCCCACTAGTGACAGGTCACACATCTGGTGTCACCCCATTCACCATCACCCTTTGTGCCCAGCCCATGAGCCAGTTGCTCACCCAGGGCATGATGTGTTTATCCAGCTGTGTGATGGACATTTTGTCCTGAAGGATCCTGTGAGAGGCAATATCAAAAGCTTTACTAAAATCCATAAAGATTACATCAACTGGCTTCCCTCGACCTCATTTCAGCATTTCAAGTTGAAATTAATGTGTTTAGGGAACTGAAGAGCTTGGGCAGCTTCATGTTGCTGTTGAATACTTAAAATTTGGGTACATAAGAGAACAGAGTAGAATGTGTAGACTAAAATGGGATATGGAGAGGTTGTGCAAGTATTTCACTGCTTTGCCAGTAGTTTGCTTTTCAGAATTTGCTTAATGTTTATTAAAAAAGTTGCACTAAATGAGCACACATGCTCCATTACCATAATTTTTGCACTGGCTTTGTGCAGCGTTTTATGTTTTGGTTATTTTAATTTTTAATACAAACCCTGCAGTGAACAGGGCTTGGAAAGTGCAGCTCTTAGTACAGGGCTAACAGAGTCTAAAGAAGGTTGTTCCAAGTGCCCAGTGCACATTACCCTCCTCTTACTGCTTGAGTTCTAGTTGTAACAGTTTCACCTTAAATTACAGAAAGTAGAAATAAAACTGCTCTGGAAAGTTCTGAGACCTTGTCAGAGAGCTCCATATTCATATACTCTGGGCTTCTGGGAATCTGCTGCTTGTCTGCCCCAGAGTTCCTGGCTTTTATATCAGTTCTTGGGCTTAAAAAAGGGGCAGGAGGAGTTCCCTGAAGGCATGTATTTGTGAAAAAAAAAGATATGAAAGACTTCAAGAGCTCCCATTGCTTGAGGAATCTCTCTTATTTTTCCACAGGGCTTGTAAAATAAAACTGTAGATGCCCCCCTCTCTGAAATTTAATGTGATCAGTAGAAAGGGTGCAAAAAAAGGAGATCTTTATTGAGGGATCCTTGACTTTTCTGCTGGGAGATGGCAAAAGAGACATTTTGCTTTTGTTATTATATTTTTTTCCACATAATCTGATCACCATGTAAATTCTTCTTGCTTTACACTAATTTATAGAAAACTTCATTTTCTTTAGCCAGATTGTGTCTGAAATAGGAAAGCAGTCCAGAAATTATGTTAGTGTCTTCTGCAGAGAACTGCAAATTCCTATGCATGATTGTTTCATCTTAGTCCAAATGTGTTGCTACAGTAGTTGAAAAAGAAAAAGCTGCAGTAGTCAGATAAAGAACAGCACAAGGGAGAAAAGGCTCTACCATGCTATTGCTGGTTTCCAAGTATCATCCAGGGCTTGCAGTGTCAGCCAGAAGTTGTTTGCTCTATACAATGAGCCCAGAGTAACTCTGTTCAACTCCTTGCAGGCTCTACAAGCCTTGGTCCTCTCTGGGGGTGGTGAAGGAGCAGTTTTCTTCTGCAGGCTGGCCCTGCACCTGCCACTGCTGTTCATCTCCACCCCTTGGCATATTATTGTATCTGTTAGGAGGAGTAAACTGCTTTGGGCATTCTTCTAGAGGTGGGGCTGTCTGTTGTCTTTTTAATTTTTTTTTGTTTGTGTGTTTTAACTAAAGGTGATGGGTTTGGGTTTTAGGGTTGCGTGGAAGGCTTTTTCGCCAGCTTCCATAAATGTTAACTATCAAACTGCTCTGCAACTTTGAATGTTAAAACAGTCCTGATCAGGCTGGATAAGGTAGACGGTGATTCAGGTGGTTTGGTCAAAGGAATGTTCATAATGCAGATTATATTGCACAAACTAAAACATGTAACATGTGTATGTCCTCTATCACTTTTGGGTTGTGTTGAGTGTTTCAAGAAGTATTTGTAAGAATTATGGATTGAGGGAAAATGGGTGGAATAAATGTGAGGTGCCATGAAGCATCCTAAATGGTCAGTTCTGAGAGCTTTTGTTCACTGTGAAAATCGGTTTTTACGTTAAAGGACCTTATTATTTCCATGCAAGTGAAAAATATCACTTGGTAGACATGCTGCATACCCTCTTCGGTACTTGAAAAGCATCCAAGCACTTTTTAAGGACTTCATGAGATGGTCAGGAATAAAAAATCCAGCTTCATATGAAAGCTGTTTTCTAAACCTTAATTCTGTGTCTAACTAAGACCCTTCAGATTTGTTAGTTTATTTATTCATTCATTTATTTTATTGGGGAATGAAATTTTTTGCCCTAATTCTTGTGATACCCACATGAACCTGGGAGACACTGGTCTGTAGCCTTGCAGTGTTCTGGTTAAATGTCCTTGCATTAGGCAGAGAGAGTCTGTTTTAATCTTTCCTGCTGGAGCAGCTGCACTTGGTATACATAATTAAACAGTCCTTAAGCAAGAGAGAGGCTTAGGTCCTAGTGTGTGAACAGGTTAACCCTTGGTGAGTTGAGAGTTGAGCTGTCCTGATTCTAGAAATCTCTCTGCAGCCATTATTTGCTCAGTAGCATCACAAAACTGTCAGATATAAATAAGGGTTTTACTTCATGTTTCAGATAGCCATTTAATTTTATGCCAGTGAGTTGATAGAGAAGCCATGTTATATGATGCTGTAATAGTCTGTTGTTCTTGATTGCTCTGTTACAATAATGAGTGAAAATAAACCAACTGCTGTAAGGTTTGTAAGCTGCTAAATGGGCATTTAATTTTATGTGAGACTGTCTAGAGAGATGTTGCACTAATATGGATTATGAATTGAGCAGTGCTGCTGTTTAAAGGTGTCTGCAGAAATATAAGGAAATGAAGATGTTTATAGCAAATGTCTATGTGACTGACAGCTTGCATGTTGGTGGTGAGAGCTGCTGTTAACTCTGACAAAGAGGAGAGTCACAGCCTTGTAAACAGAGGCTTTCCTCAGCTGTAAATGAGTTACATCAGAAAAATGGAGGATATGCAAGAACTTCAGAAACCATTTCAATGAATCAAAAATATTCTATTAAGGCTGCAACTATTCTTTGAAAGAGTAAATAAATGATAAAGTGAGTGAATGGTACATTTCAGGTTGTCTTTGTCTTTATTGATTAATGTTGATGCCTGAGTCTGACCATGGTCTCATCTGAGTGATCAGCAGCAGTGATCTTTGAGCACTATGATTCCGACATGTAAGGAGAGGTTATGGTTCTTGCTGTACTCTGAATTGTGTTTTTGCTTACATCAGATATGAATTTGGCCTTTTGCCTCTCTTCCCATTGCAGTACTTCTGTCCTGAACTATCAGTGAGTAATTACAGCAAGAGTGCTGTTCTATTGATTTTAAACCCTTCATGAAACAAGCTTTTTTTGAAAGGTTTTGGTGCAGACTGATTTAAAAGCTTTTTGTTGTTTTTGTTTGTGTTGAGCCTGCTGTTACTGGGCTGGTGGGTACATTCTGCTCCCAACAGCCAAATCTGTCTGCTGAGCTGCACCAAGAGCAGGGCCTTCAGAGCATCTCTCACCTGATGAAGCCACAAGTACGCTGAGAAGACAAACACAAGGCAGGAGCTAAGAAAGAACCCCAAACTTCTCAGTTTTGCCTGAGCCGGACCAGACTTGATATGGCACGGGCATCAGGATTTATGGTTTTCTCTTCCCCACCATGCTTCACCTGGAGGAATGGATGTCACCATTTAGTACTTAGGGAGTGGGGAGCAGCTGTGCAGCCTTTCCACATGCAGGTGTTTGTTATCTGTTGAAAGTGCAGGGGGCCAGGGCTGTGTGTGCGTTGCTGGCTCACAGTCATTGCGCTGTAACATGCTGTAAAGCTCAGCTGGTGCAAGAATATGCTTTCCCTGTCTTTCTTTGCAACTTGTTCTTGTGCCTGGGATGCAACAGGCAGGATTTTACTGCTGAACCACAACTTTGTGTGTGAGCGCCTTCTGCCAGCCAATGTCAAGTTGTCAGTTCCTCTGTACCTGTCTTCACTGTTCATTCCATGAAAGTGAGGCACATGTAATACTATGTAAGCAGTGAAATTACTAGGAGAAAATTTCTTATCAGTTGGTTGTGAACTTTCTGTTCTGCTTGTAAACCGTTCTTTTACTCTGGAAAGATCGCAAATCACCTCACTGTTCAGCTTGACTCCATCCCTTGTGGGTCCTTTGCTTTACTGGAGCTCCCTTCACCTGCAGGAAACACTGATGAATAACTCAACAGGAAAGAATGGTTGCAATATTTGCACAGACCTGAACCTCTGTGACTTCATTTTAAAAAAAATGTGAAATGTAAAACCTAAATAATAGCTAGTGCACAATAACAAAGTGCCTTCCATTTAGCCATTGTGTAGGAGAGATGTGTGTAAGTGTGGGGTAATAAATGGCAAGTGTTTATTCTTTTCAGCAATGTCCACCAGGTACAACACAGGTTGCAATGTGTTTCATTACCTTGAGTTCTCTCACCTTTCAAAAGGTATTTTCTTCAGCTGTCCTGATGTGAATTAAAGTGCCCACTTACTAGAAACTCATTAAATATATAATTTTACATCTGCTTTTCTTTTTCAAAATAAGTATTGATTTGTAAGAATATGCATGCTAATAATAATTCTATGCAACTATTTAATTTTTTGTATCTAGAATGCTATATTTAGAATTTATAATGGCTTTATCTGTTGCTGTCCTGCAGGACAGTTTCAAAAAGGCTTCAGTGTATTGTTGATTGCTGTGCTAAATGCAGCAAGGGTGGAAGGAAACCTGGGGTAGGAATGAGTTTGTTCTTTTATTTTTATTTTTTTTTAGTTTAAACCAATGACTGTTGCTTTTTTTATTTTAAGGTGGAGAAAATATACAGTAACAAAGTGTTGATGTTTTGAATGAAGCTGTTCTGCTGAATATTTAGGTAATATCTAGAAATGGTCTCATCCACTGTGTCATCATTAGCAATAAATTAATATGCTGAGAATGGGCTGTCAGTAACTCAGATGTGGAGTTAGTGAAAGAAGTAATTCCATCTCCATCAAAACATAAAACATAATGAAATACAATTTCGAGCTCATCTTTAAATGTCTTTTTTGGCTGTGTCCCCTCAAATGCAGAAATAAAACAGTTATAATAGAAAGTAAAGGTTGAAAGAAAAAGAGAAAAAATAAATATTTAACTTAATTTCAGCAATCTTTTAAGTTTTTTCCTAATGTTTATATTAGGAAATTATCATTTTGGACATGATATAGGGTAGTTACTTCGGGAAGTATTGCAGTTTAAAGTGAATTTATACTAAAATATGTTTTGCCAGGATATATCAGTTCTGTGATGATTTATGTAAAAAAAAAACCAAAACCCACCATTCTCTCCTTTCCCTTCCTTTTTGGGGGATGGTAACCTTGGATGACTACATGAAGCAGTATAAGCTATTAATTTTTTAAAATTCTGAAATGGAAAATGTGACTTAGCTATGTTTTCACTCCTTATCATGCAGTGAAGCATTTGGGGCCAGACCCTCCAGTGCTTTGGGTTGACAGAGCAGTTCAGGAGTTCATTGGTGCTTGTACTGAGGTGTTCAGATAATTTGGATTAATTTTTATTTGTTAGTTCATGGTATGGCAAAGAGATGAGCAGCCATTTATCCTAAGAGTAGATGACTGTAAATCATCTGTAAATGACTGTAAATCAGTGATATAATTTCTATGGAATGTAGAGTGGGTTGAACCCCTCCACTTTTTTCTGAAGTTAAAAAGCTGGTATTTTAAAGAAGACTCATTAAATGGATTTTCACAAGATTGGCAGTCCTTGCCGTAAAGACTGAAACAATTAAATTAAAGTAGGGTTTTAGAAAATCATAATGAATTACATCAAAATAAATCTACAAATCACTTTGGAGTGGATTCTCTTGCTGTTTCAAAATGTATCCTTCCTGTTTTCTAAAAATCCCGGAAAATTAGGTCATTCTCTATTTGTCTAAGGAATTAAGTAACTACATTAAGTAACTACATTAAAGGAGACTGGAGGATAGGTTTTCTGAGAGGCACAAATTCCAAGATCTGTGCTATTCTGATAATAGTGTCATATTCATGTTATATTTGAAACTTTTCCAGCTTATTTCAAATTACTCGAAGCAGCAGTGCTCTGTGCTATTCCTCTAGTAGACTGCTGAAATATTAGTGTTAGCAAACATTTCAACTTGCTCAGCTGTCTTCCAGCTCATCTCCTTAACTTCAGCAAACATTTTCTTTCCCTTTATTGGTATGGTTCTAAGAAGTCTGATTTCCATTAGGAAGAAGGATAAATGGGTGGTGATTCATGCTGTGCATGAAGTCTGGTGCTGATATGAGAAGCTGTAGAATGAGGAGGGGGAACCTGTGACAGGAACCCCTTTGCCCAACCCTTGCTTCCTTTTCTGTACTCTCTGGTTATACTGTATGGTGTTAACCATGGATACTGCACAGGTGGCCACTGGATACATGGGTGCATCAATAGTTTTGAGCTGCATCAGACTCTTTGTGAAGGGGGATATTGAGGGAACCATGAAGTCCTTTTCCCCCAGGGTACAGCAAAGGAGGGATGTTGTCCTCTTTCTCTATCCCACAGGAGAAGAGAGGCCTTTTCAAGCCCAACCAAAAATGACTGGGAAACAAGGAAGGTGTAGTCTTGATTTTACCACCAAACACTTGAGATTCATTCCTCCTCAACTGGAAGTGAAAATATGAGGACTTTGATTTATTCCCCGCAACTGGATTACAGAAGGGGAATATTATGGGAAACATAAAGTTTCGGGGAGAGTGAGAATGAGCTTTATGTTAGTCTGTGCTGACCTGAATGTGTGCTGCTTGTGAGCTGCCACTGAGCCAACTTGGATGTGGAAGCTGTAGATCAGCACCTCTGTAGACACATGCCAATTGTGCACCCACCAAATATGTTTGAAAATCCAATTTGGGCTTTGTGAAAGCCATGCCTCACCTAGGGATACTGAGATTGTCCAAGACATCTGAGATTAGAAAGGATGTTGTGGTGATGAATGGGCTGCATCAGGCATGTGTCTTCTAGTAGAAGGTGGTAGGTGTTTTATCATCACCTGTAGATTGACAGCATTACTATTTTATTGCATTGTGACAAGTGGGTTTTGGAATGGAAGCTAGATGGAAAGGAAGAAAATTACTGATATTATTTATAAAACCTATTTGCAAGATTTACATTCTCTGTCCTATTTCTGCCAGTGATATTAGTGTTGATGAATTCTTATTTAGAGAAACACAGATCTTATTACATCAAGGGGTAAAAATGCAGTGTGATACATGGGGATTAGCTGCGCAAGTCATTATCTTTGACATGCTGTCTTTGCTGCTGTTAGTCCTTCTCAGCAACGGATCTTTTCTATATTTAAGTAATTCTAGCTGAAGAAAAAATGAGATGATTACCATACCCTCAAACCTCTTCTAATGATTCTTGCTAAAGTCAGAATAAACCTGGTCATATGAAGGAGCTGCTTGCTAATTTTGAGCATATATTGTACTTCTGTGAAACGGCAACAGTGATGGTATTAGTTCATCTCATTTCCCCAGAGTGGTGACAAAGCTAATAAAAGATATCAGATAATGATTTTTATACAGCAAACGTCTGCTGCTAAACAGCCCACTGACAAAATGACATGGTCCTTCAAAGCCTTTCAGCACATGTAAAGCCTCCAGGATTTAACTGATTTGCATGAAACTGAATCTTTCCCAGAAGTTTTCCCCTTACGACCACGCTTCATTTCCAGAAGGTAATTAAACCCTTGGAGACAACTTGAGTGGTAGGAGCTTTGTGCCACAGAAAATCCTGGAGGTGGGACTACCTGTTGCATGATGATAGCTGCTCCCCTTAATGAGCTTCTTACTGCCAGCGTTGGTGTGTCCTTGGTAAATTGTATTTGTAATGTTCCTTGCACGCAGTGACGCTCTGGAGGGGACTTGCTAACAAGAAGGTATTCAGTTCTGCCACTGCAATGACAGAAGGAGCAGGGTGATTGTCCTCTTCTTGCTGGAGTCCAGCTTTGCTGGCTAAAGTTAAATCGCTCTGCCAAGGAAGAATCATTGGGAGCTCATAAAACTAATTTCTCCAGAGAAAATTTTTGGCTTCTGAAACAGGCAAAGCTGTGGCAGGATTTCCCTGAGGGAAGGCAGTCCTTCCCAAGCACAGGGCTTTACCTTACTTCCAATTATCCAAGCTTGAGTTCTTTGCCTGCGTATCTAACAGGTTTCAGAGGAAAAATGTTCCTAGCAAAATGCCAAAAAATGAAAATTATTCTTCATCACTCTATCACTGTCTGTTAGGGACTAGCCTAACCCACAAAGGACTGGTCTTCCTGGGCTTTCGTTTTTCTCCTCTGCAAGCACTGCTGTGTCCTGGTCCTCTGTCAGGAAACTGCATTAGGGTGGGGGTATAGTTAGTGTTCATGGAGACCCCAATTTTGGGCTGCAATTTTTTTCTGACTTAAAGAGCAAAGGTTTTCATAAATGTCTAAAATCTTCCACGATGTTTGACCACTGCATTTTTTTAATTTGTTTTTCCCTTTGAAATTACTTTTAAAAACAATCCATGAAATTTGGCTTTTCTGATTCCTAAGAAGCCAGTGCATTGTGATACAAAAGCAGAATGAATGCTTAGTCTAATGTTTGTTTACCTTTTTATAAAAAATTGTGAAGCACAATGCTTGTTACTTTCAAGGTGTTTGGATTTGATTTACTGAAATTTTACCTTATGCCTAGCTGGAAAAGGCATCAAGATGAAATTGGGAGGAAAAGTAAGGGTGTGTATCAGACAAATGAAAGACAGTGATGCACCTGAGGGTGCTCTGGGAATCATTTTTAGACTGCAATTAAACTTCAGAAGCCTGTGACTTCCAGTCCTACACTCAAAAATTTGATTTCCTCAATTAGATTTGCGAAGATGCTACTGTTGTCAGTGGCAGCAGCTCCTGGCTCTGTGCCTAGCTGGGCTTGAGCTCAGGATGAGATGTTAGGCTCTTGAAGCAGTGTTTGGGTACCACTTTGAGGTAGATTGTGGTACAACTGTTTGGAAACCTCCTATAGCTGTACTGGAACTGTCACATCTTTGGCACTTTATCAAAGAGGGGAGGGAAATATGAAGGTTGTATTTCTGAAATCCATGGAATGTACTGGTTTGGAGAAAAAGTAATTTTTTTTTTCTTTAATTTTGTTGGCTTTCTGTTGCAAGGTGAATAAAACAAGTATATTAGTGGCACAATGGTTGCACAAATGCACACAACCCTGAAAAGCTTCTGTTGAAGCTTCATTTCTTCATTAGAAGCACCTATACTTTCTGCTGACAGAATGCTTCAGGGGAAGAGAGATGATCTGCTGATTTGCCAAGATCTGACAGTTTTAGTTAGCCACAAACTGAAATTTGCACTGTACTGGAAATCACAGTATTTCAGGTTTTTCCACTCAGAATTGGAAAGAAAATCTGTTATCTGTTTCTGTCCTAACACACAAACTTGTTTTAACTGTCATGACATGAAATTATATAATAATTGAATAAGAAGGGTGACAGTAGTAATGAATCCAACTGTTTGACTGTCAAAATATTTAGTTTCATTATATTATTTTATGATTCATTTGGATGCCACTTCATTAAATATTTGCTGAAATCAGTGTGTATTCATTAGACTTTTGCATGCTATCCCATTTTTACTCTTAAATCAACCACATGGAGATTTTTAACCCCACAAACGTAGAAGAGTCACCCTCTCTATGGCACTAATACTGGCTTGGGCCATGTTGATTGCTGAGGGGCCCAGTGCTGCCCTAGATGGATGTGGTAGAAATATGGCTAAGGGAACTTGTAAAGATGTATCATTTAGCCTCCTCAGGGCTGAATAAAGGAGAATAATGAGGGAACCACACTTGACTTTGAAATGCACTTGGGATTCATGTATTTTTGCTGCTGGGAGCTGCCAGATTTATTACAGTTCCTTGAAAGAAGGATTGAGCAATGTCTGACTATTAGGTCTCATGATCTGGTGCTAGAAAAGTGATGCACTATATATTATACATTGATTATATAATACATATATCATAATACATGTATATAAATTATAGAAATATAATCACATTTATAAATAAATAAGATTATATTGTTAATAATTAATTATAATATATTAATTATATTAAATATATTATACTAATTAATTATTAATATATATTACAGTAACTACTAAAATACTTCTTCTCTTAAAAACTGGAAATGCACATCTCCTACTGTGTCCCAACTAGAGATTCACGATGAGCAGGGGACAAGCCTTTAGTGTCAGTGTGAATGGGGCATTTTGACAAACAATAGACCAACAGTTTTCCCTCTGTTGTTTCTGCAGGGCTGATCACTAAGTCTAGAAATGAGACCAGGACAGCCCAAACTGGGTCACTGTCCCATGCAGTGGAAACTAGAGAACTCATTGCTGCTTAATCTTTAATTTTTACCACATTATTAGAAGACATGGTAGCAGCAATGTCTAATATGGATCACAAGTGGTAGCACCGTTTATCACAGATGGAAACAAACTCGTTTCATGTTCAGTAGACTGTGAAATGAGTCACAGCTGTTCTTCCTCTGTTGCACAGTGGCACACTGTTCTCGTTAGAGAGCATCCATGCAATGGCTCTTCAGCCACTTCAGCACACCTTGCTTGGCACACGTTCTCTGAGAGAGCTCTCTGGGAGTCAGAGGCAATGGGTCAGCTCCTACAGAAAGGACCAGTGTGGTTCATTGGTTTGGGGCTTGGGTAAAGGACCAAGGATGGTTTTGTCTATTAAACAGTAATTAATATACTTTTCTGTTCAGAATTTTGATGGTAATAACACAACTGTAACATGCAAATGCACTCCAGTGAGATCTTTTAGTGATAATGTTAAATTCTCTAGTGTTTCACAACCAAGTATTATCCCAGTCTGTTGAATGTGGAAACTACAGGTCCTGGACTGGCTGTGTCCTAGACTTGTGTGGCCTCAAAAATCTTAAGGCCCTAAGCAAGATTCTTCCTGCTTTCCACCTTTCTTGTGCTGCTGTCACTGCCTTTACTACATGTGATAGTCCACAGTTTAATAGTTTACCTATGGCAGTTTTAAATGCAGACAGAGACTGTTCCTGTAATTTTCCTTTCATTGCTGCTGGCACAGCTAGTTCTTCCACACCACCTGTGAAGATTCCTGTAATGACTGGAAAACTGTTTCTCCTGTAGGAGCTTATTAGGTTGCTAACTAATAAGCCTCAGGAATGATTTAGTTCTGTTACAGAGCAATCCCAGCTCCTCTGGGTTTGAACAAACCAGTGAAGACAGTAGGGTGATATATATTAACCTTGGCTTGTTTAAGCAGTGTTCAACACGCAAGCACAGACGGTAAAGAGCCGTGGTGCTTTGCCAGAAACACTCATGGGTCTCTATTTTCTCTAATTTTGTTTCTTCTTTTACCTCAAGTAGTCATCTAGTCCTTTTTGTCTTTTAATGAGATTGGCTTTTGTTCTCTATTGGAAGATTAAAAATAATCACGGTGAAATAACACTCTGCTTGCAACACCTGCTGCTGCATACTTGGTCTTGTATGCAGGGGAATGACAAGTATTGCCCAACTGCATACAGCCACACACTTAATAAAGTTTTATTATCCAAGCTGTGCCATTTCACATGAAAAAGAAAGTAGTTTGCAAATCTTTCTACAGTTTGGGGCTGACCTTGCAGTACAGAGTTCATCCTGTGTTGTAGAACTGTGCTCTGAATTTTCAGGGTTTTTTATTTCTTAATTATTCCTTATGCTCTTGGGAAAAAAATTCCTAAACAAACTTGAAAATATATACAATCTCTAAAATGCATTGGAGCATCCAGTCTGCAAGAAGTCTGAAGCAAAGTGTCAAGATGTAAGCTCTCCTAGTGATGTTACAGAGTATAGTGTGCTGCACTGATGTTGAAGATTTTTCCAGCTATTGAAAAGTCAAGAATTTTTGCCAGGACCTGGGGCCTTGGATGGTTGTGATGGCAGTGCAGGCTTCCCTCCTGGTTTCTCAGGAGCTGGATGAGAAGACACAAGTCAGGAACTGGGCTTTGGGTGGTGGCTGAGATATTTGAGCAGCCTGGGCTGCCCAGTGACCTGAGTGTGCCTAGAGGAGGCAGGAGCCCTGAGGATGCCCATTTGTCTGTTTCTTCACCCAGGGAAGACAGAGGAGGAAGCCCTAACCGGAATTACTTAAAATCAGCAAAGTGTAAGAATATAAAGGACTTTTGACTCCAGTCCCTGGTTTTGCCTCTCATATCTTTCATAGTATCAATCTCAAGTTTAAGCCTGTTTAGAAATGCTGTTTACCTCTTCAGAATCTTCTTAATGGGTAAGTTTGCAGCCATTTACTCCACTGCTTTTTTTGTCCTTTGTCTTAATCATGCTTTCCCCCATCCCAGTGATTATGCTGGAAGAGCAATCCTGGCTTCGCTTGGCTTTTGGTCCATAGGACTAAGCAAGCCAAGCTTGTAATGTCTGGTAAAAATGTGCTTTTCACTTTTCTGATTATCTTCAAATCCTTTCTCTAAACTTTTTTCAGTTCAAATACTTTTTCATTTTTTTTATTTTTTTTTTAAACAGGAGTGACCTGATTAAAAATATTTCA
The DNA here is from genome assembly GCF_001522545.3 of Parus major. Classification (NCBI taxonomy): domain Eukaryota; kingdom Metazoa; phylum Chordata; class Aves; order Passeriformes; family Paridae; genus Parus; species Parus major. Next base: position 27,069,314 of record NC_031774.1, on the reverse strand, counting down.
GATAGGGCTTTGCCGAAGTTTTCTGTGGTAGCATGTCTTTGGTGCACCAGAAGATGCTGTCAGGCTGGCAGACAGTGTGGGTTATCTTTCCATGTTTTCACTGAGTAGTGTTATCTTCTCTGAATGATAGCTTGGGTGAAAGATGCAGAAATGACATCTCCTCTTCAGAATGAGAGTTGTGGCATTGGCTGTTAATTCCTCTGTGCTAAAAATCTGTTGGCATCAATGTGGCAGACTAGCCTAAGGTTAACTATAGATTGTCTTTATGGCCAACCAGTCTACTGGTTTCCCGTATAATTTTGGTGTGCTGTTCTTAGCAGATACCTCAAAATCTGCCAGTCAAATACTGGAATCATTAAATGCACTGAGCTCTAGATTGATGCAGTCTAAGTGACTTTACTATTTCAGGTAATGAAAGCTCAGATCAAAAATGTATATCCATATTATATGCTGAGAGCTTCTACATATCTTTATAGCTTTATACAATTGTCTTCCTTTATGAAGGTCACTCATTTCAGTAACATGGATATGTAATTCTATAAGGTTTTGGGCTACTTTTCTAAGTATGCTTTTATGTCTTCAATTTCCTTATGCACAATCATTCCTGATATAGCACAGGATCATTAACAGAAGCACTTCATAAAAGAAATATAGAGAGATTAATAAATAATGGCATACTCAAAATTCAAAATGAACAAAGATTGAGGATTTGCATTTCTGCATCATTAACCCAAGAAATTACAGGGAGAAGGTACTACATTGGTTAAGTTTGGAAAGGCCCAAAACTATGCCCAAAACTAACAGCAGACATATATGATAGACTATTTATTTATTTATTAAAATTTTTAATTCATCTTGTACTATGAATGTTGTAACTTTGCCAGTTGACGTTTTATACTTTGAATACTTTTTCTCTAGGTACCTCAGCTGGTCAGTCGCCATCTTTGAATGTCTTGGGATGATGTTATGAAATTTCTTTTAGTCATTTCCCTTCTTTTAAGGCTGCACTGTATAAAATTATGTTGTTATGACATTGTTTACTTTTGTCTTGCTTAATTATGGGATAATATTCACAGTGGAGGAGTATATGAGGCAGTGAATGGTGTTTGCAGGTGATTAATTGTTCTGTGAAGCTGATACACTTGATAATTGCAAAACCTGCTAGTTGTGACTGCATTGCAGCTCTGTGAAGATTATTCATTTTATATGGAGAGGGGCAAGAGTAAGGTAAACTGCAAGGATATTTATGCCTCTCTGAGTGCTTGTTTTGTTTTTTCTTTGTATTTGTCTTGGGTACTACTGTAAGAACAGGTGGATTTATTAATAAAATCCCTAGTTTAAAAGTTCAGGAATGTGCCTTACAGGTTAGTTCCTTATAAGGTTGTTCCTTGCCTCAATGTGTAACTGATTATTCTTAAGCTGGGGAAAAAATGTATAATATTAATTTTTAAGAAGTTATACTATGTAGAATTAAATTTTCACTTTTACTGGAAAAGTGCTCAATTTCTCAGTTTTAAAAATTTTGTTAACCTTTTTTCACAGTTCCATATTCACTATACTAAAATCTGCAATGCTTGATAAATATAGCTGGAAAAATGGAGTAGATGTATGGTGGTGTTTCAGCAAGACCCCACGGGTAGATGGAGTATCACCCTCAAAAGGAGAATGTGATGAGTGGTGCAGAGCTTCAGTTTAAAATGTTTGGTAGTAGGGTTGGTGGAGTAGGAAAGATTTTTCACTTCTAGAAACTGCAATGCATTATGGTCTTAGAAATTGCACCTTCTATTTTTACAATTTAAGTTGTATTTTAACTGACCTGCGGGGAGGTGACCTGTTTTGGTGATATCTATCCCTTTCTTCCATCTAGTTAGATACACCCCCATTTATCATCCTTCTGGTTTGGAGGATGCTCTGAACAACTGAGAGCCATTCAAGGAGGTCTAGTGCATGAGCTGGAATGAGAAGTCCTCATTCTCCAGAGCCACATCAATTTCAGAATACAATCCTGCAGTCTCCTCTTTCTGTGGGGTGGAGTGAGATATGTAGCATCCTCTTAGGTAGTGCCATAGTTCATATCATCCTACCTAATGTTTTGTTAAATTTGAGCCTATTCTGCTCTCCTCTGGCTGATAGAGCGGGGTGGTGGGGAGGAGTAATTTCTCACTTCTGTTCCAAACTCCACACCCATTGTTTTGCATCTCCTATGGATTATTTGTGATTGAGGATGTCCTTGGAATTCTTTCATACTGCATCAACTAGTTATGAAGAAGTCATCACAGCTAATGCAATTACAATTGTGATTTATTAACATCAATGGGCAGTGTTTTTAATACTCTTCTTGCTGAAGTGAAACAGAGAAAGTGGGAATTGCACAGTGATGCTCACTGTTTAGCTAACCAAGCTTTTTTGTTGTTGTTTTTTGGATGGTTGGGGTTTTTTTGTTGGTTTTATTTTGGAGGGTTTTTTTTTAGTTTTGCCATAGCAACAGTGATGACACAGAACATTAAAGTAATCCTCATTTTGGAGATTATTTTTAACAAGAGAGGTGGTGCCAATGGCACAATGGGCCTTTGATCTTCAGGATTTGCTAATTTTTTATTTCCTCAAGTACTGTGCAAAGCTCTGCTGTAGGAATGTGTTCTGTCATGTGCAGAAATCCATCACAGAGTAGGGAGCATTAACTAATCACTAATTGAATCTAACTTGCCTAAGGTCTATGAAAGCAAATTATTTTCTTTGGTAAAGTAAGCATATGGTATCTCTAAAATGGATTAGTTATCAAAAATTTTTTTTATAGGTTATTTTCCCATCCAGAAAGGGGGAGAGGTCAGTGGTGGTGGTGTTTTGTTTTGAGCAAATTCTCAAATTTTGAATTTTTATTTTCATTTATTTTGCACATTGCTTTCAGCTATTTCCTTCCCTGTGCATTTCATTCTGCTTCCCAGAGCTTTTACCAGAATATCTGCAGTTTCAAGCACCGGTGCCTATTTCGGGAGTTTTTAATTGAACACACTTCCAGCTCCTTCTTGGGCACCAGACAACACTCTGTAGCTTGTAGATATTGGTCAATAATGTCAGATACTTTGCATTTTCACCAGAGAGGAAATATTTGGTCAATTGCAGTGAGTTTTCTTTCCCTTTCAACATTTTATCCCTCTCCCAACCCCATGCACCCCACAGAATTTCTTAGCTAAGTTTCCTAGCTGCTTTTTTTTTTTCTTTTTTTAATATGATTTACTGAAAGGAGACTCTACTAGGCTTCTCATCCTCCTACTAAAACTCTAGAAGGCTTTTTTCTCCTTAAAGTGACAATTTATCATCCATTTCTATTCTCCCAACCCAATTAGAATGATAGTCTTTCAAGACATAAGCAAATAATTTGTAGCATAGAGCTGCCTGAAAAGTGAGAAGATAATTTCCTAGGTAGATCTGCCCTAACAAGGTTGAGAATGGCTGTCCGTTTCAAATTAAGCTTATTCCTAAAAATACAGTGGTGTTATGTGAACCAGTTAAAAATGAAATATTGAAATTGTGCATCCTACACTACATTACACTTCTGATACTGCAAAGCTGAGCAAAGAAGTCCTCAAAATAATGAATTTTATTAAGGAGAGAATAACTTTGCCTTGAGACTTTATCTGTTTTTACCACCTACAGTAATTTTAAATATAGTGGCGATCTAAGTTATTAACTGACTCATTCTGAAATTTGGCATATTTTTTTAGTAATTTTAGTAGATGGGTAATTTCTTACATTTTAAGACTAGAAAGGGCTGTGAAGTGGTCTGATTTGACCACTTGGGTATGACAGGAAAATGTGTTTTACAAAATTAATTTCTTATATTAATCCCTAAATTAGAATAAATCATTCCATCCTCAGGAGATTAAACCCAGGAAGAGGACAGGAGAAGTGATGTTGCATAGAGCTTGTTGATAAATGAGCCTTTTCAAATACTGTTTTTGAGAATAACATCTCTCAGGTAATAATTTCTTCCCACCAGTTCATTAGGCTACTTATGAAAGCTTGAAAGACTTCTTAATGAAGTTAAAATTGTCACTGTGAATTTTTTATCTCTGTGTTGCTTATTTAATCCTTCCACGGAACAAAAGCAAAGCCACTCTGAAAGGAAGTGTTTTGGAACAGCTTGGAGTGTGGATGCTGCCGTTGATGGACACAGTCAAAGAGGTCTCAGCAGCACCTTCTCTGTTCTAAACATGTCTTGGGATGTAGCTTAACTGCCAGATCTGCTGCACTTCCCACCCATGCCACTTGGCTGCATCTGGAAGAGATGCTCATTTTCAGTGTTCAAAGATAAGTTCCTGCAAAAGTTGTCCCAGGTGAATTCTTCTGCCTCACCTTGGTCGGTTGAACACTGCCAGTACTGGCACATGTTTCCATCAGTGACAGTCCGTGTCACAGCCATCAGCAGTGTCACCTTCATCTTCTTGCAATAGCTGTGTGACTCACTAGGTCAACAGGGAAGAACCATTTCTGATGTATGGTGGAGGCATTCTAGTGCCTTCTGTTCAGGATCTTCAATGCTCAGGAAAAAACAAAAAAGAAAAAAAAGATAGAAAATATCCTTGGCCATAGAAGTGGCAACAGCAGACACATGAATACAAGACAAAATTAAATGGAATGGTGCAGGCTTATTTGAGACCAGTGCAATACTGTGTGGATGCTTCATAAGGCAGTATGAGCATTGAAAAATCTTAAGTAGTTCTGACCTTGCAAAACCAGTCATAGCAGAGCCTAAAATATATAAAAGATTGCATATGGAGTTTAAGAAACTCTCAAGGGACATACTTCTAAATCATATATGACATTTGAGCATCTCTTTTTTTTTTAGTGTTTGTCTTCTCTAGCCCTTCTGAAAACTCCATGTGAGCTATCTCCCTATCTTTTATGGACACTTAAATGTTAGAAAAATGACCATTCAAGTTTAACAAGGTTGGTATCACAGGAGTGAGAGTAGATATAAACATGTTTTGTTGGTTTTGCCACGGTGATGAAGATGATATGGTCTCTACTGCAGACTCCTGAAGGTCTCTGCCTGCCTGCCTACTAGGTGCCTGCAGTCAGCCTGAGCACCTTTTCCTGGCTGTACCATGAAATGAATGTAGGCTTGTGCCTTTGGGCAGGATATCCTCTCCTGTGGAATGACACAGCTGTTTGGGAACACTTCATCTTTTCAGTTCAGAATTAATTTCCTTCCACTGTCAGCATGAGCTAACTATTACGGGGAGGTAACGAGCTCCTGGCAGCTCCTGCTGTTGTCACACAGTGGAAGGTGTCAGGTGTGGGTTTGTAGCTCGTGTGCAGACTGTTCATCATGATCACATCAGTCACTGTGAGCTCTGTTACCTGCAGATCTGTTCGTTCCTAACTTCTCCTTTCTGCTTTTACCAATAACTGCAGAGGTGTGTTGCTTTCTAGGGGTGACCTTTTCATCAGATATTTTTTACTGCTTTCTGATTCTGAATTGCTTTCTTATTTTTGGGCTGATATGGTGGCAGATTGAGCTCTACTGTGTGCTCTGAATCATAGATTTTGTTTTGACTTCTAGCCTTTTTTTTTACTTTCCAGTTGGAGAAATATGTTCCTGTATTGTTTAGCAACAGTTGCTTTTTATTCTGCTGCTGTAATCAAAAACCTGTTTTTTGAAGCTGTGGAACATTTTATTGGAGTATACAAATACTGTAGTCACAGGCTATGCTTCCCTAGCACCTTCCCAGGGGTGAGAGCAGGGCATGTTTGTGCAAGGGCCACAAGGTAGACGTGCAGGGAAAGTTTCACTTTCTGTGGTAGAAACTAGTTCCAGTGAGAAGCTAGACTAGGAAAGAATGAAGCCCCACATCTCTCTTTTCCTGCTTCAGTGTATATTCAGATAATTCAAGTCAAATAGTGTCCTGCTTTTACTGTAAGAGAAGGACGTATTGCTAAGAATAAGTAAGAGTGAATAAAGAAAAAGACAAATGTTTTATTTGGCTTGGAAAGACAAATAGTTTGTCACAGAATTTGTCAGCTGCTTACTGAGTTCCTTGCAGCTGAGCACAGAAGCAAGGAATTGCCTTCAAGGTCTGCAGGATTTGGGGAAACATTTTGTACAAGTTTTTCCATTTCTTTTCCATCTTGCCTAGTTGTCTTGAATTGATTTTAAAATTATGTTTTGAGTTTTTAGTAACTGTAAACCCAGGATTTTATGATTTTAAACTCTTAAGTTCTGCCTGGCTATGGGAAATCTATGCTAGAGGAGTCTTGAGCATTTCTACCTTAAAAGTCTGGCTATGATGGGGTTTGGCTGTGGGAGGCAGTAGGGTCATGTGGCAACAGGATTATGAAACTGAGCTTCCAAGGAAGCTTTCATCTACAGACCTTGCAGGCTGAATCCTTGGGGTGTAAGTGCAAACCTCCCATGACTTGAATACTGAAGAGTTCATTTTGCTCCGTTTGTGATTACCCCGTAGAAACAAGCTGATTAAGAAAAGAGGAGCAATGCATTTTATTGCAGTTTTTCCATTTTTTACTTTTAAATCAGTGAAAGAAACTGCTTGTCATGTCTAATTCTTTGGTGCTGGTTTGGCCTCTGAAAAATTTGTTTTGTCTTTTTATTAGTTAACATTCATATGGTGCAGTTTGTGTGCAGCATTGGACTTGATAAGATGGGAATATGCCTCGCTCAAACACTGTGTGTGCAGTCAGTTAAACTAGTACTAATTATTTAAAATAATATTTTAGCAGGAGATATTGTCTATGATATGACCAAACAGGAAAGTGGTAAGAAAGCTGTGCCATGGATTCACAGCTCATTGATGACACCACAATTCCTGCTTCTCTCTATGTGTACATTTCTGCATGGTAAGTAGTAGGTAGCTTACTCTACTTTGGCTCTTGCATTTATAATAGGGTAAGATTAGATTGAATGTAGCCAGTTCCAGCAGCCTACGCAGGGAATCCTCTAAAAGCTGTAAACTTTTTTCTCTTCTCACAGACTGCATCACTGCCCAGCTGCAGCAGAAACCTTAATAACCCCACTCAAACAAAACCAAAACAAGCCAACAAAACAAACAAAAAAAAAATTGAAACAAGAAAAACAAACAAAACAAAACAAAACCAACAAAAAAAGCACAAAAGAACCACTTTATAACATCTTTATGAAAGTGAATAACTTAGTCTGGGCTGGAAAAAGATGTTTCCAGCAGTGACAAATAACATGTGGATAGTTTATTGCATGTACAGCTTGACCAGACTTTATCTTGAAACGTCTGTTGTAGGCAGATTTATTTCAGGTCTGACAAATCTGTAATAATTTTTTTTTGCCAAAGCTGCACTGTTGTAGCAGACACTCATTTGATGTCTGCAACATATTAACTGTTGTTACTGCGCATTTGCAGTGCCTCATTTCCATTCCAGGCTTTGGTTATTTTCTGTTCTGTGATAAAATAAGACCTTAAATTAATTTAAAAAACAATTTGAAATAATTAATAAAAATAAATTTAATAAAAATAAGATTAAGTAATTATTTAGGTCTGGTTTGCTACCTCAGTTTGGTTATCATGTTGCAAACATCTTGCATTTGAATGAAGCAAATGTGAAATAAATACATTTTGAACTTAAATTGCATACGTTTGGAATTTAATTGAAAGACTTCTCAGAGCAGACCAAATTCTGATACAGAGAGGGAGATGTGGAGATTACAATAAGAAGTTTTAAAATAACATTCCTCAGACATTTTACCAAGTGTGCTTCCAGAAATTGGAGAGAAGCTTGTTGACCTGACTAGATATTGATATAAATAATTGAGGTTTTTGTATAAAGGCAGATACAACAGTAATATTGATCAGTGGAAATTAATCTACATTTTTAGATAATTTTTTATTTTAACCTGAAGGAGCAAATCTGTTTGTTTCATCAAGCCTTTCTACCCATTCTTATCCAAAGTTCTGCTTTTTTGCATGTCTATTCCAGGAAAGACTTCCCCAGATATTACAGTTCCAGTGTTTCTGCTCAGCTGTGGTTGCAGAACTCCACTTTTTCCCCTGGGTACATTACTGCCCAAACACAACAAAAATTGCAAGTAGATAAACACAAGGGGAAAAAAAATGCTAACTAGAGGATTATGGATAGTTTTTGAAGAACTATTTTGTGTATGTGTATGCTTTCCTTGATGATGAGAGTACAAAATGCAAGTATAACAGCTCTAGTCAGTATGGGAAAGCACTGAAGGACACTTTGACAAGAACTGGATGTCCTTGATGATTAAAACAATAAAAAATCCCAATAAATCTATAGAACTGAGTGGTCCAAGGTGCAAGCCCTTGAATCAAAACCTTTAATTTCTTCTTTCATCTACTGTAAATGCCTTTCTTGAAGAAGATCAGAGCGTAGTAATCATAAAAGGAGTCATGAAGGACCAATGTGACAGAAAAAAACAGGTGAGAGTAGGACCACACAACATGCTAGTTAAGGGCTGAAAATGTAAGACAAAGTTGCTGCACCCACAGCCTCATGTTTAATAGCCCATGCTTTCAGGAAAAGTAATTTAAGTTGGAATTGATGCAGAAGAGGGCTTGCAGGAATGGCAAGGGACAGAGATCTGGAATGTTCCTGTGCTGAGAGCTGGGAAATACAGAGAGAAGAGCCTTTTAGGTTAGTACCAGGTGTGGCTGCCTGGAAATTGATAGCTGTAAGAAGCTTGGAGCTAGATGTTTAGAGGGCATTTCTAAGGAGTGAGGTCTTCAATAGTCTTTGAGTAGAAGGAACATGGAATTTGTAATTTCCCTGAAAAAGATAGTCTGTAAAAACACACAACTAAATTAATAGACTCACAAGGTTTCTGGTTTTCTCTCCCTAAAAATACGTTGCAGTTGTTAAGCAACCTTTGCATTTGACTGAAAATCTATGTTTAGTTTTAGTTAAGGGATGTTGGAAGTGTTGGGAAAATGGGTGCAACTCATTTTGTATTCAGTTAATTACATCCTCTGTGTTTTCTGCTTTTCCCACAGCAGTTTATGTTTTACTAGATTGGCTTCCTTTAATGAAAATGTTGAAATAATGTAATTCCTGACCTCTTGTTGTGTGGAGAAACTTGGAGAGAACCGGATGAATTAGCCCAGAGCTATAAAGCTACAACATCTGGCTGGAGAATTTATAACTTTAGAATTTTTGCACCCAAAATAGAGAGAAATCAGCTGAAGTCAGCTATATACACTTGAACAAGATGACAAAAATTAGCCATGAAGGCTTTTGTATGACACAGGGTATTGTCAGGGGAACAGCCAATCTTGACTTCAACACCTCTATGTAATGTGCAGTCAATAATTAAAGCAAAATTGCATTTAGAAAAGAGTAGACAAGAAAAACATAGTCATGCTTGCAAGATTATAGCTAGCTGTGCTAGTGATCACTTAAATGCCTGTGTGTGCCCACTTTTTTCTACTATTTATATGATAGAAGGGGAGCAGCCCTGTAGCATGCCATTGAAATGAAAATATTGAACTTCTGAACTACTTCTAAGGTCAATATTTGTTTATTTTTATAATTTTATAATTATAATTTTATAATTATAATTTATAGTTTATTTTTAAAATTTGATGAGGAATGCAAATACCATAAATTGGTGGTTCTCCCTCTCTAATAGTGATTTTCATTGTTTTCAAAGGACCCATTCCATTGCAGTTACAAAATGTTGGACCAGACTAAGATTTGGTGACAATTTTTAATCTGCCTTAGATGGTAAACGGTCTGACATATCTAAGAAAACAGAAATGTTTCTGCAATGTTTTAGCTTAGAGATAGGGAAAAGAGTTTGGGTCAAAATTCTGGTTCACTGTAAATGAGACTTTTCACGTGGGTGTGTTGCTTTTGACTGTTTTCACATAAATATCTTCCTGGTCACTGAATTGAGACAAGCTTGTGATCTTTTTTTAAAATACTGTAAGTGCAGGATGACCTGCTAATTGTGAGTTTCCTGGGATATGTAGCAGGTTCCTGTCCAAAAGCATCTTCTGTTGGTTCAAGCCACAGCCTTTGACTTTTCTGTGCACCGAGTTCTCCACTGGTTTGTCCTAAACCAGATTTTCATCTGTATTTCCTACTATGGTGAAAGGGGTGAGGATGAATGTAGTGACCTTCGTCATTAGGATAGATGATTATGTGAGGCTCCTCCCTTATTGAAAGTCCTTGGAACCCTGTGGTTTAGGGCATGTTCAAGTTTTGAAAAGAAGTGTATGCTCCTTCATTCTGTAAAGAAGACCTCTAGAGCTGCCTAGATACTGAACCCCAGATGTCTGACAATTCCTCTTGGGAACCTTTCAGATATTGACTATTAAAAGGTATGCTTTGGAGCTGGCTCAGAGCTGTTTGGAAGATGACAGTACCTATTTTTGTCCCCTGGAAAATGTCTGTAGTTAGTGCTCTGTCCACTGCTGCTCTTGTACCATCTGTGAGAGTCCTTACCTAGGTGTACCGAAAAGAGTAGCACTGACAGTATGTGCAAACTTAGTCCCTCACTTCAAAGACTTTTGTGTTTCAGAGACTGAAAAGTGGGCTCCCCTCTCACTTCAGAATCAGTTGTTCTCACAGTCTGAGGGATGTTACAGCAGCAGCAGTTCCTTAGGCATATGTGGATAGCAAGGCACTGAAGCCTGGCTCTGCAGAAATCAGTCCTATGCCAGGGGAAATTTGATTATCAGATCTGCCAAGAATAAATATAGTGTTTACTGAAAATGGTAATTTTATGAAGATACTAATTTTTCATCTTTTGGGATGAAAACAAAATTCTTTAATGGTATAAATACCACCATTCTGCCCAGGGGCAATGCTGGTTCCAGTGTTCTCTCTCTGTGGGTTATTTTTAGGCATTATGCAGGAGTCTGCCCAATATGGTTTATTTTCTCATGCTTCTACCCAGTGGGGATTCTTAGCAACTCTGTGACTCTTTGCAGTCATTTTAGATGTAAAGGTTGTAGAGTTATACTTGTACTTTTCTGAAATACCTGAAGCTGTATTTCTTTTTGAGTGGCATTTCTAATTAGAGACATACTCAGGTTTTACTAAGCAGGACTTGCTTTTTTGTAAACGTATGCTTGCTGGGCCTCATTCCCTGTATGTTTTCCTGCACATTGAATCACAGAATCACAGTATATCTGGAGCTGGAAGGAACCCACAAGGATCAGTGTGGGGGCATGCAAAATGATCTGCTCCATCACCTTTTCTGAGGTCAGGCTGAGAGGCCTGTAGTTCCCAAGATCTTCTTTCTGGCTCTTTTTGTACATGGGCATTACATTGGCTAACTTCCAGTCAGCTGGCACACCCATGGTTAGCCAGAACTGCTGGTAAATAATGCAAAGTGGCTGGGTGAGTGCTTCCAGCAGAAGTTCTTGCTTAATTCCAAAAAGATGTATTGTCATATCTTTCCTTTGAAGTAAAAAAACAAAGAAAATGTGATTAGCACTCATGTCTCCTCCCCCAAATAAAACAAAATGTTAGAAGTTAAAATATCAAGAGCAAAGCTGTGGTTTGGGACGTTCTCTTTTTTTTATTATTTTTATTTTTAATTAGCAAAATGCACAGATTCTTTTTCCCTCATGTTTCATTTTCTCTAGGTGCCAGCTGTGTTTAAAGACAGGAGTTTTAATTTAAAATACACTGAAATTAATCCCATAGAGAAGTAAGAATATCTCAGGCATGAAGGGTAATAGTATTTCTTTGCTGTAGAGAGAAAATGACTTTGTTCTCTTTCTAAGAAGACTTTATTACAGTGGCTCCTAAGCACTTTATGAAAGAAGTCACTGTCTTGTCCTTCATGAGCAAGTTCTGTTTTCTGGGATTACTGTCTTTCTGTAATCCAGTTTGTTATCAGGTAGTGTAGGAGGAAAAGAGCAGCAGGGGCTTTTGGTCTTTGTGCAGCTGAAGAAATGCCAGTTTTTAAAGGGATCTTTCAGGCAAAGCAGAACACGCAATTATGGTAACGATCTGGTCCTGGTTCAGTGATGGATGGGAGCCCTTTCCATCTGCTGCAGAGAACAGCCATTTCCCATGGCCCACTAAATTAAGCCTGCACCAGTATCATTACTGGCCCTGTTTGCATATGTGGGCATGAGCATCTGTTTGGATCAGAGGAAATTGTTCTGATCACCTTGACAGTGGTCAGTTTTCCTGCAGACATGCTGATGACTGGTGCTGTTTGAACTGGACATGTGCAAATGTTGATGAGACATCTGCAGGGTGGTGGTGAACCCTGAAGAAATATCAGCACAACTTTGAACTCCCACACCAATGATTCATTTTTATGCACCCTGGGAGAGCCTAAGGGGCCACAGATGTAAATCAAATTTGTAGGGTCCTAAGTCCCTCCGTAACACTATTAGAATAGCAAGGGGGTAGGTGAACTTGTCTCAGAAACAGAGGGCTTTTGCTACTGAGAATTACTGTGCACTTGCCTCCTTTTACAGTTTGGTTTGAGAGGTGGGCTGCCCCAATACAGAGCTTTTTGGACATGCCATCAGCTCTGTGCTTGGGGACCTTGTCTCACACTGCTCGGGTCTGACTGTTGACGATTTGATCTCTTTGGTATTAGCTTAGAGTGAATTCTAATGCATGGATGTGGGAGAATTCTTTTAACCTTTTTAAGGGTCATTAACTTAGAAATGGATGCAGAGTCCTTAAGATAATAATCATTACTCCTGGAGGAATTAGCAGGAGAACTGTCTTTTCTCTGACAGCACAAAGATGAAAAAAAAATGAAAATGTCAGAGTATCCTATTTGGCATCCAAAGTGAATGAGTCATTCCTAATGCTACTGAAAAGCTAATTCTGCCTTGACTTCAAAGAGAAACATCAAAGATGAGTTTGCTGTTTATCCAGGTGCTAAAGGAAGAGCTTTTCCATGCTGCTGCTGCTCTGGCTGAGAGTACGGAGGAGTGTTGTGCTTGCTTGCTATTGATATTGAAATCATTACATTCAAATGAAGCTTATTGAATGCTTATTGCTGACACAAGCAAGGGAACTACACCAGCATTTTGACAACTGCTCTGTGATTTTAACAGAAGAAAAACCACAGAAGAGTAATTAGATAAGACAGCAGGAAATTAGGAGGTGTTCCCTGATTTTCCTAAAGAGCCAAGATAATATTCTTCATGGGATCTGTTCCTTAACTTGCTGTTACTGTATGTTTATTGTTTCTCCATTTTTACACCCCAAAAGACCCACAGCCTTCTGCATCAGTCTTTGTGCATAGACTGTGTGTCACAGTGCCTGTCAGGCACAGAAATAGCCTCCTTGGCTATTCCTCCAGACCCAGGGTGACTGAATTCACCACGTGACTGAATGTGTTCATTCACTGTTTGTGAGACTCTTGATTCACTTTTGAAGGGAAGAATAATTGAAGACACAAAGCCAAGTGAAAAATGGTATTTGGACTATTCTTACAAACTATTGACAGATTTCTTTGAGAGTAAGTAAGTTTCTATGGAGAAAAGTGCAGCAGTGACTTCATTAAAGCATTTGAAATGGAAAGGATGGAGATTAATATGACAATTAGAAGGTGAGAAGAAGTTGATCGCCTGAAAGGATAACATTGGTTGGAAGGAAGTACTTGGTATAAGGTTTCCTAACAAGACTCATCAAGGACCATTTTTGGGAGCAAATGTAGTCAGAGCAAATTCTCACTTACAATCTTTGAACAAAATCAAGGAATGCGTTTAGTGAAAGTTGAATTAGTAACACTTTTATGATTTTTTCATTTAAAGCTATATGTTAAGGAAGAGTTCTAGTTAGGCTTAGATAGTTTCCTGAAAGGTAATACTTGAAAGGTCTGTTAAAAGGAGAAGATGATGATGGTGAAAAATAAATAAAGGAGAACAGAAGGTTTCTGATTTCAGCTAGGGCTTCACTCAAACATTGGGACTAGTGACATGTAAGTTTTCTGGAAGAAATGTAAATTATGAGGATATAGGAAAAAAACCCTTATGTCACTCTTTGTTTTCTGCATAGTTTTTAAACACCGTCTTTAAGAGGTGCTGGGATAAAACATTTTAATTTTTCTGGCTTTAAAATGTATTTTAAACTTTTTTTTGTTGATTTTTTTCTGTTTTTTTGACAGATATTTTGAGGACTTTTGTGCAAACACTCATGTTTTGTTCAGCACTCATGAAGTGAGAAATTTTTTTTGTTGCCTGGTGCATGCAACCTATCTGCAAATACAATCTATGCTCCCATCCTCTGGATTTGTCTTGCTGAACTGTAATGTAGGCTGTTGTTTTAGTCCACTAAGAGGTGACCCATAGTGCCACATTGATTCTGTCATCTTGGTGACATTTAGACTGAGTCCACCATACCATTGTTCCTGTTTCCCTTCACTTGTGACCTAGAGCTGATTTAGAGTCTGATCCATGTGGTGAATCGTGTCAATCCTCTGTGCTCTCCCTTCTCTCCAGCCATCTATAGTCAAAACCCTTTATAATGTTTCAGCTTTTTGGAAGAGTTACTGTGTCTGCTTTACATCATTAGCAATAGAGGCTTAAAATACCTTCACAGAATGAGCAAAAAAAGCAAATGTCGTGTTAGACAAAAGCATTTTCAGCCAGTGATTTAAATCAAGGATGGGGGAATTCTGAAAAAATTATTAATAAAATTGAATCTGCCTTCATCTCTTGAAGGTAATATTACTAGATGCTGCAAGTGGGTCAGATTTTGGCAGAGCAGCTGGGGAAACCTGAGGTCTTACCAGTGCACATAACTTTGGAAAAGTTATATTTCTGATCTGTACTTCAGCTTGCTTATCTTCAGATTAAGGGATAATACTTCTCAAATACCTGCTGAAAAGTAATAGCTTTTTGCAGAATCTTTGTAGAAGCTCAGCTAGAGGTGGTCTGAAAACTTCAAATTCACAATTGTCACGTCTCACTGTTGAAAAGTGAGCTTCTACTGCTCTAAATTCAGGGCATGGGAAGAAAGATTGCCTGTTAAAGTCAGAACGGATGATGAATACCTGGACTCAGAGGCATTTACGGATATGCTTCATTGGAGAGGTTCTAAATAAGATTGGTAGAGGGAAGAGCAGAGCCAGCCAGTCTCACTATTTAATTTCATTGTTTTTCACACATCCTGGCATGTATATGTGCAAACAGTATATTTTCTGAATAGATCTAAGCTCCATTCATGTTTTCCTGGGGCTTGCTAGATTCAGGAAGCTTTTGAAGGGAAAGTAAGCTAGCTCTGCTTTTTTCCCAGTTAATTGTATTTATGTATGCAATGGTTTTTAATACTTGAAATAGTCTAAAATTTGGAGGAGAAAATATCCCCAAAGGTGACATTCTGACACATGCCCACATTTGCATATATACCATGTATACACTCTATTCCAATAGAATTTGCCTGCCTACATCAGTATCACCTGTAACTGCATCACTCCTGATGTACTTTCGTTTGCCCTCCCTGTCTCCACAATTGTGTATAACCTGAGCAACACATGCCAACCTTGTAATGCCCTTTATATTAGAAAGAGATTTCTACATCTCCCTTGTGTCTGGTGACTTGCTCAGCACTTGTTCATTCTGCCCAGTCTCAAGGTGGTGGGGAAGGGCGTGGCAGGAGGAGAGAACAAAGTGCTGTGGGCTGTAGTGAGCAACGAAGGAGAATGTGTCCATGGCACGTGGAGTGCACAGGAATGAGAGGAGAGCACATGGAAAGGAAGGATGTACAGTGATGGACCATCCCCAGTGATGCACAGCATAAGTGCAATGAGGGAAGGCTTTGACGTCTTGCATGCTTCCTATACACTCTTCTGAATTTGAATTATGCTTTTGAATTATTTGGTAAGTCGCTCAAGTGGAACTGCTTAACTCAGTTTGGTTGCCCAAAGGAGAGTCTTCCTGCATGTAGAATACTGTCTGTGTTGGGAGTTAATTATACAAACTGAATAATTAATGTTCATTTTTGGCAAAATGAATAAAAATAACAAAACAGATTTATTTTCTCTCTGGTACAGTTTATGTAACAGAAAAATACTTTCCATGTGCAAACAGGCAAGCACTGCAGATGAGTCAGGATATAATGATGTTTAAAATGATAAAAAGCATGTTGTTTTTTTAAATCCAGGGTCATCTCAACATTGTTCTCACCTCTGTAAATGTGCATGGTTATGTTCTGTATTACTGTAGAGGAGAATTAAATGATGAACACAAATGCACTTTCATACATACAAGGTACTAATAAAACCACCAAGTGTAAGAAAGAAGGCTATGATTAAAGAAATTGCATTTTTCCTTCTTTTGAATTGTCTTTTATTGCAGTATCTCAGTAATACTTGATGTGGTATTTGGCGAGATCATCACCTGGAGATGAGGTGTCTCACGGTGCATGTTTCTGTCATTTCATATCTCCTAATGTTAAGAAATGCAGCCAAGATCACTGTTCATGTATTATCAAAAATAATCCTGGGCATTATTTTCATTCTTTTGAGAGGTTTCTGCAGATGAATACTAATGCCAGAGAAATGGGTAACAGCTTTTTTTATTCCTTTCTATTAATTTTTTTTTTAAATTGTAAAATATATATATATTGGAAAACACAAGAGATGTGCACAAAAAAAAAAAGAAAAATCTATAAAATACTGATCACATTTTCAAGCTTAAAAGTGATGTGTTGCCAAATTTATGTTTTTTAGGGATGTTTCTTAAGGGATATTTAATATTATATGGCAAATATTCCTCTCTCAGCACTTCAGCATTGCCAGGCTTTTTTTTTTGGTCTGTTTTGAAAGTAATATTTTTGCAACAGTTTCTACTTCTGATCTGTAGTCTCTCTATGAGTTCTCTCATGTTTTTCCTGTATACTTTATGACATTCCTCAGGCATCTCTCTGCCCGCTTACTTCCAGTTTGGGTCACTGTGTCTGCTGTGGGAGAGCTCTCAGAAGTATCCTGAGCAGACCAGAGCAATCCACTGTCTTCATGCACATTGAAATAAATGCCTTTTGTAATCAGTTTTGGGGGGTCTATAAAAACAGCACCACAATGTTGCTGTGCCAGTTGATTCCTGCTCATTCTACAATCTTAGCAGTACATTTTAAATACAAAATCTGTGTCTCTGATAGAAGGGTGGTCTAAGTGTTTAGGAACAGGCAAAAAAGATGTGTGCAATCCCAAAGAATTATTGTATCAAGGTGAGTTCAGGAATGTTGATAAAGACTATTTTTTTCTACCACTCTTATATTCCCATTCTTTAGTGGACAAAGTGGTGTCTATTGCACCAGTGAGACCACACATTCACAACTGAGACAGGGACACAACACCTTCCCTCTTGCAAGCACCTGCAGCATCCATCAGCATGGAAACTCCTGCTCCTCCAAGGCTGAGCAGCTCCAGAGTGGCTGGGCAGGGTGGTTCTGCTGCACATGCTGCAGCACCAGCAGGATGCATCTTACACCCCTCAAGTATTGGTGCTGTTGGTATTACTGCAATGTACGAGTCTTTCTGGATTAGTTATGTCCTTCTGGGATCAGAAGCTGTTAACTGGGTGCTAGTTTCTCTGTATTTGATTTTTTAAAATACTTGTTCACAAAGAATAGTATTTAGTATGTGTTCTGGTAGCTGTCTATTCTTGTATCTCCTGTTTGGTGAAAAAATAGTGTCATTATTAATGGAAGTATTTAAGTAATTAAACTTGAGCAGCACTATTTTCGTACGTATGTTAGATAAAACATTTCAACACCAGCTTTAGAAAACCTCTTAGGAAATCTAAGGAACTTCTTTTCTACCCAAGCAGAGTGTGCTGGGTTCTAGCAGGTAAACATGACACAGTAATCTGCTTCAGAGATGCAGTTACAGGCCAATTTAATGAGGCCATAGAATAGTTTGGGTTGGAAGGGACCTTAAGGGTCATCAAGTCCAGCCCCTATTTTGCTTTCTCTGTCACAGTGGTTTCCTCCCATTCCTCCCTCAGCAGCAGAAGGCATGACATAGTGCAATGCTTTGTTTTTAGCCACAGTAGACGGAGGTTTTGGCTGTAGACTAAAATATGGTCCCTTTGAGGTACTTGATCTGAATCACATTGTTTCAGGAACGCTTTATAGCTTGTCCCAGGGCAGTACTTTTCAGTGAAAAACTCTCACACAACACCTATCTGCATTTACAGCTGCTTGCTTAATTTTGATAGGGGGAAGGTAGAGAAATTATACTCAGCAAGTAAATTTTCATGCTGTACATTGTATAAGCTAGTGAGTCTTTTCTCAATAATCCAGTAACAGCTGTATAGTTTTTTATTGCTTGACGGAGGCTCTTTAATCCAAGTAGCTGGAAATTTTCATTCCCTCTTCTCTTTCTACCACCTAGTAATATGTTATAATAACATTGCATCAGTGAAAACTCAGTTAATGTTCAGACACAATTTTAACTGACACTGAGTCAGCTGTGTTATTTGGGGTGAAAGGAGGGTTTTTTTCATGTAGTATCTCTCAAGTGTTACTACGTCTTAATACTCCCACTCCCTTCTATATATAGATACTGCATTAAACCAAGAAACATGTGCTTTTCTCTCATTTGAGGATTTTATGCTAGGTGTTTGTGATCTGTGCTGCCTCTTAGTTGTTATGATACAGGAAATGCCTTTTTAATATTTTTTTTAAATTATTCTTTTACTGAAAGGAAAATTTTCTATGAGTTCTGATCATATTACGTTTCTACCCTCATCAAACATAAGGCAAGTTTAATAACAAAAGTGTCATGATATGCCAGTCCTGGCTTTTTTACTCTTCCTCAGATGTTCGGTCCTTTCTATTGTCAGAGGAACCAGTATTGGGAGGAGAGTGGGATTTAACTTCTCAAGTGACAGAAATGTCATTGTGCTGAGCAGATTTCAGATACATCAGTGTACAGTCTCTTTCTTGATGACCCTTGGAAATTATTCTTACTGTAAAGCTGCTCTAAACTGCAGTGAAACATTTAGCAGGTTAAACTAACAATTGTTTGTTTTTCACTCCATGTTTTTAAAAAAGGAAGAAATTCCAACCACCTAGCAAGAAAACATGCAGTTTTATTACAAAAAACAACCCAATCTCATTAATTTTGATGAAAAACTAAATTGGAAAATAATAAAAATCAGATTTGACTGGTCTTTGTATCTGAGGAACTCCTGAGATTTGTTGTACATATGAAAGGGGGAGTAGGAGCAAAAAGAAAAAAGAGGAGGGAGCAATTAAAATGAAATGTATTTTTAATTTTTAAATTTAACCTCTTTTTTCCTTTAATTATTAAAACTAACTAGGAAAACTCTGAAGGATTAAGTAAAAAATACTTAGAATACTTAAGAATACTTAAATACTTAATACTTAAAGACTACTTAAAAAATACAACTGTTTCTAAGTTGCTTTTATCAGTGTTTCATCAGTATCTCAATCCAGGTGTTTCTTCTATTGCTTGTATCAGGTGTCTGTAAGAAAATGGGAGAGTTGTGTTTTGATTTCTTTCTGGCCTAATAGTGTTGGAAGGGGAAACGTCTGGCACTGAAGAATAGGAGCTCAGAAGGAGAACTGAGATCTGGAAGGCATTCCTGGACATGCAGGGCTTTGCATGCAGGTAGGGAGCTGCAGTGCCAAAATTCACTTTCCAATTCACTCTGCCACTCTGTTCTGCCCTGCCACTTTCTCTGTGTGAGCTCCTCCATCATTCAAGGCTAGAAGGGGTAACAGTTCAAGTCAATGTTTCATTTTTTATTGCTGTTTGATGTTCTCTGTGTGTGTATGTTTTGTTTTGTTTTTGAATTATTGTAAAGATAATACAAATGAAGGAGGAGCTTTCTGCACAGGCATGCTTGTTATAATGTCTGCACTGTGCCTTTTCTGTATACTCAAAAAAACTGTGTCCAAGTCTCCAAATAAACATGGGAGGAGAACCATCCAGAAAGGACCTCTCTCCCCAGCCTTCCTCCATACTTAGGTACAAAAGACTTTTCTGTGGTCAGATTTTCTGGGAATAGATTGGTAAACTACAGCATAACATGAATAGCAACCTTAGTTGTGTGGATGTGGTGTTAGTTCCCTCACTTTCATAATAGACTCAGCAGTTTCTCAGCACTGTGAAGAATTCAGAAGGGCACTTCTGAATGTCTGTCTGCACAAGATCACATGTGAGCAGATGCTTCTGGCAGTGGGACAGCCAAACAGCTGACCAGAATCCTGAGAAGTGGTCGAACGATTCGTGTGGTTTTGGTGATGTCTTTGGCTGCTCTGCGATACTGCAATTACTGGGGCACAGTAATTCAGGGTGGTAAAACAAGGTGATGGTGCCAGGATGCATCCCATGTCTTATGGAGTGGGCCCTCTCCCCATTTGGCTGCATACTCTGCTTTACAGTAAAGCCACTGGGGGTTCATTTTAAAGTTTCATTCATTTAAAAGTTGATTTTTTTAAAAATGGAGTCCGCTACAGTGTGAATACAGATACTAGTTGTGTTCTTGCAAATGTTCAGATCACTTAAGTTCCTCTAATTTTTTGCAGGTTTCTCTGTAGAGTTGGTGTTTGATTTACCACTTGATGAGAAATATCTTTGCCTGTGGAAAACAGACTTGAATTTGGCAGCAGTTGCAGTAGTTGTGCGTGAAGTCTGCATAGCAATGCAGAGCTGTCACTAATGCTTCTGCTGCTCTGTGCAAGAGATGGAACACTTCCTGATGCATTAAATACCTTGAATTAGGAGACAACAGGAGCATTTTGGTTTTCTGCTGAACAGCAATGATAAAAACCTGTATTTACACTAAATGCTTTAAATTGCCTACACCTCATGTACTGAAGATACTAATTAAGTATTTTTGGGGTTGGCAAATAAAAGGTCTTGAACGAAGGTGCAGTGGTTTTTAACACATATATAAAATAAAGCAAAATGGATGCATCTGACCTGGTCCTAAAATGCTTCAGGCAGCTGGAAATAGTCCAGGAGCCTGTCCTGAACTGGGCAGGTGTTAGTTGAGATGCCACATGGTTTTCCATTGGCTTTTATGCAACGCCCACTACACAGCATGTGGCAGGAAAAGTTCATACCCTAAACAAGCTGTTCTGTGGTGCAACAGCTTCTCCAAGGGCTTCGAAAGACTTGTTGTATTTCCCCAGTGAACATACAAGTGCTCTCTTTGAGGGGGAGAGAACCCTAACACACAAAGTAATTTAGTTTCATCTGGCTTTAAGCATCAGTGTCACCAGTGTTCGAATATTCCCACTTTTCTTTGATATAATTTTATGGTGTTTATCTTGTATCCCTGTGTACTGAATGGAGAGAAAGAGGCACATTGAAGAGCTTCTCCATCTGACCCCTTTTGCTTTGTGCAGGAGGAGCAGAGATGAACAGCTGAGGAGCTTGCAGGAATGGTCACCCTGCAGCCGTACCTGCAGAGGGCTGTTTTGGGCAGTAAGAAACATCTAAAGATGTCAGGAGAAACAGAGAAAAGTAATGATAGTAATGACATGGACTGGTAGCTTTGTGGTAGTGCAACCTCTCTCTCTCCCTCCCTCCCAAATGGTGCTGTTGTGTTTATTCCCTTACTTTTGGAGATGGAGGATACAACTGCAGAATACTTAAGTAGCGGTGATCAGAATAAAGGATCCTTTACTATGTACTGATGATGCAGCTCCAAAATGTTCTCTCTATGTTCATCAGTGCTTTTATTCAATCTTTTCTGCTCTTTGGATCCATGTGGAGCTATAAACAACCACCTTGTTTCTTCTTGCACTGTTGTCTTGTCAGAGGCCTGCATAGAAATATCTCCTGTGTTTGATTTACATTAGTTTTTGTTTATATGTATCTTTGCTCTTTCTGCACACAAATACATGTGAATATGCGTGCTGACACACATATGGTCCCTGACCATCAGCTTTGAATTACTGGAAAGGAAGTTTTATGCAAAGGCCATCCAGGGACTGAGAGACAGGAGAAAAGAGTACCCTCTAATCTGCAGTTCATTAGACAGCAACAGTTTGTGGCAGAATCATGCTTATGAGACTGTGGAACACTTAGGTATCCTTAATTGCTTAAAATGGGAATGCAAAAATTTATTAGGATTTTGGGTAACTGTGGCTGAATTATCCAAGAAAGGCAAGGTGAAAAACCTTATCAATGTATAAAGAAGCGACATACAGCAAACAAGGTAAAGTCATGTCAAAGAGAAATATAAATATTTTGGAAATAGTTTAAATTAGACAAAAAGGGCAGAAATACCACAACAGAAACTAAACAAAAGATAACCCTGATGTGTCTGTCTATGGATGGATTTATGTGTCTGTGAAATAAACCTCTTTGGGGAGTCACAAAGGTGCTGTGGAGTAGGAACATCTATAAAGTAAAAATAATAAAGTGAGCCAGGCTTTCCCGCAAGTAACTCTAGTCAAAGATGCAAAGTCAGCCATATTTCTAAAAATCAACCGCCACACTCAAGGTTATAATATTTGCTGTGTGTTTTAGGAAGAGGAAGATAAGGGCACTGTAAAAATACTGCTTTCAAGTTTAGAAGGAAAAGTAGGTCAGGAGATTTTCATCCTTCCTTTATTTTTACCCTGAAGGGATTAATCCAATTTCAGATCTAGCAATGCACACAGGCCCATAATCTACAGAGCAGTTTATGTAGAAAACGATAGTATTTGTATCAGCGGTATTTAATCCCAGTGTCTTTGTTTAGAGAAATATATGCAGCAGATGAATGCTGAGTCATTAACTCAGTCCTAATAATGTATTGATAGCCACCTTATGGACTGCAGATTTGCAGATTCCCATCTGATGCCCGAAAGTCTGAAAGTTTAGACAAAACAAACAAGGAATAATGTACTTCCAACTGCCTTAAACAGAAATTCTGAAAATGGGATTTGAGTAAAAGACTGAGGTTTTTTTCAGTAGTAATATTTAAACAGGATGAAACTTTAGGGTGACAACCTTAACTCTTGCTACTCCATCATGTTTCTTATGATGTTGGCCATAAAAGAATGTATTTTGTAAAGCTAAGACCAAACTGTCGAGTGTCATTGTCTAAACTCAGGGAATTGAATTAATAGCCTGGCTTTCTTAGAGGTACTGGCTGAAGGCTTTCTGCTTGAATTGGCTTTGAACTGAGGAGAGACGAGTACCTCTTGTTTTTCGCCTAGAACTGGACTACTTGCATAGTTTCCAGGAAAAGGTTTAATTGCAGGAAGCTGCGAACTCCAGTCTCCGAACACATGGAGTTTCTCTTTGGGTGGTAGTAGGTTATGTTGCCTCTTGTTGCCTCCTTTTACACTGCTGAAGTGTAACACTGCAACAGCTGTCATGATCTGGGCCAATTTGCTGGGTGTTAAGATGTGTTTCTGGAGACAGTGCCTGGATTTGTCAGCAGGAGCAGTATCAATTGAGCAATTTAGAGGAGAAGCAATAGCTAGGGAAATTGAGGGGTGTGGTGTCTTCTGTCCAGAAGCTTTCTTCCAACTTCAAAATTAAAAATATGGTCATAGGATTTCTGCCCTTCTCTCAGGTGCTTTGTGTAGGTCTAGCAAAGCAGGGTGTAGGGATTCTTCAGAAACAGGCAGAAAGGTTTTGAGGGAAAACCAATTTGCTCCCATCTTCTTATAACTTGTGTATTTGCTCTCATTTTTGAGTAGCCCAAAACCACTTTAAAATCTCTCTTTTGAAATATTCAAGGACTAGGAAATCTTGTCTTTATGTGAGAGCATTACTCTGGCTCCTAGGCTGCTTGGCTTGAGGAGCTGGATAGGAACATTGCTGGAGATCTTCCAGCCACACTTCCATAAGCAGGATCTCCTGCTTTTCTGTGAGTTACATTGCTTGATGAATGGATGCTGGAGCAACTCTGCAGTGCCACCAGTCTGATCCTTTGGGATGCTTGAGGATTAAGAAAGTTAAGCTGGTTCAGACTGACAGGTGGGCACTTCCATTTTCAGTTAGTGGAGGATTGTTTCAGTGCAGCTATTGATAACCTGAGTGATAGTATGCCCTGGATTTATTTGTGAGAGCCCCTGCATTTCTGCTAACTTAGTGGTCTTTGATTCGATATTTTCCATGTGAACGGGATCAGAGATGGCCAAGGGGCTGTAGATTTCCTGCATGGCAGGTTTTATTGCTTAAAGGTTTTATTTCATAAATGGGCTGAAGTGGTGTCACTTCTTACTGTAAAATTCAGCAAAATCTAGATGCTGAACAGTGGGGGATGTCTGAGTACTCTGCTTTTCATTTCCCTAATGGCAGAGTGGCCTTATTGCAAGCAGTGAAGTCAAACCAGCTGAGTTGCAAATAGATTGCCTCGATGATTTAACTTGCTTTCATTTTGATGGTGGTGAACAACACGGGTTATACAGTAAACCACACAGTACAGTGTTTTCTGACAAAAATAATAAACCCAGGTGCCTGTCATCTGCTGTAGCAAATATTGAAAGTTAAATGGTCATCATAAAGTGGGAGAGTTGTTATCGATCGTTTCTCTCTCCTTGAAGGGTCAAGGAGATGAGCCACTGTAGTGCAGGTAATCATGTTGCCTTTGGGTTTTTTCCATTAAGTCACAAAATTTCACAATTTCAGTTAGCACTAACTGGCTGGTGCTGTGCCTTTGACAGATGAGAAGCAAAGGTTCCTCCAAGCAGCCCCTCCTTGTTTGAGGAAAGGCTAAAGAGTTTCACTGTCTAGCAGGTGGCTGCAATTTTTAAAATAGCTTCTTAATAAAATTTTCTTCCCCCTGGTTTTTGTCTGACATGCTAATTAAGCTCACCAGGGAAGTGAGTGGCTTGGATTCCTCCTTCACTCTCAGGCTCCTGCAAACAGGCAACAAATGTAGATGTGCTTATTCGTTTGTGGCAAGGGGGAAGGCATCCAAGTTCTTGATCTGTGAATGTACAGGAATGTTTAATCCAGAGAAGGAAAACAGGGGCATGCTGTTCCTGAGGCACTGTGGGCAGGGCAGGGGTGCTAATGAATTGGAAGAAGAATGCTAGATGCTCCAGAAGAGAGTGGCAAGAGTGTGACAAACAGATTGTGTGAGTAATTACTTTTGCATACCTTCCTGACCATTATCAGCAGGACTGGATTTTTTTATGAAAAAACTTAATTAATAAGTTTAATTTTTTTTCCTCTTAAGAAACCTGTGTGCAGGGGCTCATTGGTGGGTGGAATTTAGGACACTGATTAATTGCTTTCAAGAGATCAGCTGTGTGAATCCTGCTAAGATGAAAAAAACAATAAAAGTTGGCAACCTGCTAAGTTAATGTTACAAACACTTGAGCAGCACTTCTAAAATAAGGCTTTTCTGAGGACTTCACCATCACTGCTGTTTCAGGTAGGAATTGCTGGAAAAAGAGACAGAGAGGACTGGTAAGCAGCAGAACCACCCATTTTACAGTCTTACATCCCCTGATTGTTTCTTTATCCTTAGCAGCCTTCCCTGGTATAAGGTGCTGGGCAAATGCAGACCTGGTATCTTTCTTCTGTGGTAATGCATGACCCCCTGGCCCCATTGTGTGATTGACTGTGGCATGGGGCCTTGGAGCAGGAACCAGGTTTTAATTGCATGAGGTTCAGGCTGCTCTGCAGACTGATGTCAGGGGTGCTGATGTCTTGTATCAGATGTATGGGGTTTGACAGATCAGCACATACCAGACAGAGATCCTCACTTGAAGATCTTGCTGCTGAACAGAGACTTTTACAGACCCTGGGACACTGTTGGCAGTGGTTTTCATGTCTGTATTAATATGAATGTAGTAATTAAAACAGTTGATAAAACACAGTAAGGCCGTGTGTTGTACATGGCATATGCTATGACTGTGTGGCAGCACCAGCTCTTAAGAGCTGTGTTTTTTTCATTCCTTCCAGGGTTATATTTTTGGTTCATTTAAAATGTTGTGGCATCATTCACTCTTCATATGGGTTCTTGTGGGTACAAACCCCACCATGTTACAGCATAGCTAGCCCATGGCAACTTTAAATGTTTGATTATTCTTCCTTAGCATGAAGCTGAGAATTGAAATGTGGTAGTTTACAGATGCTGAGTTTTATTTATTCATTCTGTTTCTTGAAGATAGCTGAAGTACAGTTGTCACCTCAAAGTGACACTCTCATGTGTCAAAGTGAGGCCCATAAAAATTTGCCAGACTTCACCCAAAGAAATTGGGAGCTGTGGTCCCCTTTGACACTGGTTTCTTGCATTACCTTTCAGCTTTCCAAATTGGGAGATAGCTGCCTCTAGAGGGGAGAAAATAAGAGTTTTTTTCCAATGCCTTCTGCAGCTTTTTCTTCCCCACCTCTGCTTCTTCATTTCTCATTAAGATACAGCAGCAAACTTGGAGAACCCAGATCAGTGGTTTGGGACATGAGGCAGCAAGAGTGCCTTTCCACTGCAGCTGTGTGCTGGCATGCAGCGCTGCTTTGTACATGGCATTGCCTGGCTGCACCCATTGCCCAGCAGCTGCATGCCTCCCAGCCATCCACCTTCTCCAGTCACCTTTTGTTAGCTGGAAAGAATAATAGGAGCCTCCCAGTAGCTCTCTAGAAGACCCTATCCTATCTTATCCTCTCTCCCATAGCTGCATTTCTAGAGTTTGCTACCGAACACTGTTTAATTCTTGATGATTTACTAATCTGTGCTGCTGATTTGTGACTAATTGCAGTTATTCCAGAGCAAGGGACATTTGACTAATTTCTCCCTTTGATTAATCTTCCTAAACAAGCTCTCTGCTGACAGCAAAGACAGTGTGATTTGGACCTGCAGGCCAAGGCCTTCTACCCTCATAGGTCACAAAGTAGCCAGTGGTTGACTGGGTTATTCTGACTGTATCACCAGAGGCACTGCAGTTGGTGCCTGTTGCATGCAGAGAGATAAGTCTTCAAAATTCAGAAAGCAAAACTTTTACTAAGAAGCAGTATCTAGGGGTGTGGGGAAGAAGGGTAAAGGAGAGAATCAGAAGTCTTGTGCATTTTTGTCAGTAGCAAGTGATAGCCAGAAATGCATTTTGCTTGGAGTGCCTGGAGCGGGAAGTTGTGACTGTGTGAAAGGTTACTTTTCGTAGCACTGGGTCTGTGGTACAAATTACACAAGTTTTTGTATTGCATTTATCCAACAGCCCTCCTTAAACACATTGGAGACTTGCAATTTGATGCCTTACAATTATTTTGGATGCCTTTGAATTTTTCAGATAGGAGGGAGTTGTAATGGGGTAATACAGAAAGGGATTACTTCTAGTTGGGGTTTATTGTTTCTGTAATGCTTTCAGTGTCACTGGGCTCAGAGATGTGGAATTTCAAGTAAGAGGAATGATGAAGAAGTGCAGTAGTTTGCATTTCACTTGCATTAATAGAGAAACATTGGAGAGCAGCTGCTTTGTGTAAATCCTGTGTGCTGCACATACTGCACTCTGAATGCTTGTGGTGAAGTCAAACACCTTCTGAAACCCAACTCACAATGGGAACAGTACACAGTACATGATGAATATGGAGAAGAAGAAGCGGAAAGGATGTCTATCCTATAGTTTGATTTAACAGTGCTCGAATGTATTAGTCATGTAACAGTGGTAAAGAATCCTCCTTCTCATTCTAGACAAAAATTCATTATGATAAAGCCCAGAGCATTATTCCTCAGGCCAGAATCTTTCTGCTTGCCAGTGGAGAGATTAGAGATGGATTTTTCCATATCTTATTCATGCATGCCTTTTCTGCTATTTTGTTTTTAAATACAGGTGATTTTAAGATGTTCATTTTTCCTCTCCTACCCTTGAAAACCTTGGTAGATTATTGAGACCTGCTGTTTAGCATGTCATCATCCTATATTGTTCTTACAGTGTGTCTCTCTCCACCTTTTTTTCAAAGCATCCTTCACCCTTTCCTTGCATATTCTCCTTTAACTAGCAGACATTGTGCTTTCTTTCTTCAGGAGTTATATGTGATGCATAATAGCAGTCAAAGCTCAGCATTTTTTCCATTAATACTGCCAAATCTTGGTACTTGGACATCCCATCATGCTTGTCAGTCACTTGTTTCAGATCTACTTTCTTCATTTGAACTTCTCCTCCTAGGAGATCCTGTCTTTGGCATTGTGCAATGTTTGTTTTTTTTTTGAGATGAGCTTCCTCACTGTGACATTTCTCTTCTCATTCATTATCTCAAAATATTTCCTGATGCAGTATCCTCTCTCCCACTCTCTCACACTGCTGTAATTAAATATTTCTCTGTTTGGAAAGAGCACTGGGGAAGAATACAGTCCATGGTATTCAAAGATTAGAGTTCAGTCCATTTCACTCTTGCCAGTATATGGAAACATTAGGAGAGGAGAATTGCAGCAAGGAGGCATAATTTCAGATTCTGGTAATAAAGTGAGTGAGGTAAACAGCAGTTCAGATTCAAAATTTAAAGTACACACTCACTGTTCTCCTGCCTCTGTACATAAGTTTCCCTCATCAATATATATGACAAAATATATCTCTTATAACTGATGAGTATTGTTGCTTGTTGGAAAAGCATTTCTTCCATTGTTCTGTTATCTTCCTGATTTACAGAAAATGTACTGTACCCTCAAAACTAAAAACCAAAAGTTTTTAATATTCTGAAAATAACTAGCTCATACTCCAGATAAACTCTAGATCTGGCCACACACTTCAGAGCACAGAAATGCCTTTTTATGTCAGGAAGGTATATTATTAACTAATCCTCCATTTCTTTTTCATCCCTCTTCTTTCCATCCGTTTTCTTAACATGTGTTTTTTTACAGCAAGCCCAAGGAGAGAATGGTGATTTCCAGTGTTTCAGGGCCTTGATCTGAAGTTCTAGCTGCATAGGTGCTTGTATTAATGGAAGTAACTAAGCTGAAATTCTCTTCAGTGTGTCTGATGATAAGCACATTTCAGTCAAGCTTAAGGATGCAGTTACATATAGAGTAAGTGCACTTTGCCTCTAAGGGCACACAGGGGACCAAATGACAAATTGGCAAACCTCACTGCAGCTTCAGTGCATTTAGAGAATCAGCACTAAAACAGTAATCGAGTGCCTCCTGGATTGTTTTGTCTTCTGAATAAATTGACTGAGATGCTAGACAGATCTGTTTTTCTCAGACAGTAATTCAGAGCACAGAGTGATCATAAAAGCTTGGTGAGTTACTCTTACCTATAGCTGCTGTCCTCCAAGGTGGTACTTAAGAAATTAATTAATTAGATTAATTCCTGTCTAGAACTCTCTAGTGAAAAGCCATGTTTTGGAAAATTAATGCCATCAGTGAACTCAAGCATATCAATGTTTTATTTGGTGACATCCCATACTTAGATTTTGGAGTCATTACTTGTAATATGTGACTTGGTGTTGATGTCACTTGGTCTTATAAAAAAATGCTGGATTCATCTCTGAAAATAGCTGTGTATTGAAAAGTCCCGTTGTAAAGTTGGAAAGGACCTCCAGAAGTTATCTAGTCCAGATCCCAATTCAGAGCAGAACTGATGTCTTAGATCAAATTTATCAAAGAGACCAAAGAAACAATAGTGTATAAACACATTAAAAACTGGAAAACATTGATTTAAAAAAAATTTGTTTCCTAACTATTTAAACCCTGTTTTCATGTGTTTAAAGTTTTAATCAAAATATAAGCAATTAAAGAATATCTTCTCTCTGCCAAGTAAATATTTTCATGAACTTTCATTTTAAGAACCAGCAGTCTTGTGCTTTGAAGCAGGAATATGACTTCCAGCTAAGGTCTTGGTTTTTCTGTCAGCTAGGTGGAAATCCCTACACTATGCTTTAAATTTGTTTAATTTAAATAACTAAGATTTCATAAGACTGAGCATCACTGTCCCTCCTTCTGCCACCCTGGGCTTGAGCACTGAGTCTAAAACACTGAGATGAAGCCTGTTTTATTCCTAAGCTCCCTAGGTTTCCACGCAGTGTCTAGGAAAAGGTTGTCTAACTCAATTGCAAATACCACAAGATTTAAAACAGATTTGGGTATTGATTTTATGCCTCATGACAGAATCTTTGGGCTTTAAAAAAAGTTACTCATTTAAAAAGACCCACAGAAGTTCCTGGATTGCTATGCAGGTAACTAGGAAGTTCCAAATAATATTATAAAGGCTATAAAGGCCAGTGCTCAAAAGACTGTGAAATGCTAGAGGAAAGGTTATCTCCATGACTCTGCATTTACCACTACTGTTTCTAAATTGTGATAGAATCTTTCAAAGTCGATGATTGCACTCTGAATTTTCCACAATACTTGGGTCTTGTTTATAATACAGAAGAGAGATTGAGAAATGCATGACAGCTGAAGCAAGAGACTGCAGGAAGAAATGGTACAGTTCAAGGCAGCTGAGAGCTGTTGCTGCTCTGGAGAGCCGTATCATGCTTCTGCCTGTTGCATAATTTTCCTAAGATGCTTTAAGCCAAACTTCCTCATTTGTAAGATAAGATCCTCTTTCACTGAATGAGATTTGGGTCCTGGTTTTCAGAAAGTTTAAGCACACCAGCCACAAACTATGTCATACCTAAATCAGAAGGATCATGTCCTAGAGCTTCTCAACAGGGTTCCTGAAAGTCAGTGGATGTAGTTTTTACCTTGATCTCTCTGTAAATCAGTTACAAATATATAAAACATGGATGATGCAGTGCAAAAAAAAACCCTAATATTTGTGAAGCAGTTTGGCTCATTTGTGATCATAACACAGTCACAGTCAGCAGGAAATGAATTCTTCAGGCTTCTGAGCAGAATGTGAGTAGTGCACAGTATGCAAGACCTGTGAGTAAATGCAGAAGTATGATGAGAAGGCAGTCACACTTAATAGCTGTGTAGAAGCTATAGAGGCTATAACTTCTATACACTGATTGAGGGAAGGGCTCTGTGGAAAAAAATTAGTGAGCTTTTAAAGTTTGTATTCCAAAGTATGCTTGAGAGATGGATTTAGGCTGCTGAAGCAACTGTAGTTCAGACAACTACTTAAAGCTTTAAAATGCAGGCTTTAAATTGCAAGTTTTAAACTTGCACAGTCTTATAATGTAGAGTTCTTTTAAGTTGTTCCATATGTAAGATGTTGTGAACTTCGTAAAACAGACTGACTCTGTCCACCCTGTCTGGTTCCCATTCTAACTTTCTTTTCAATATATATACAGATTTTTAATGTCAATACTTGGTTTGTGGTTTGGTTTTTTATATTTGTGTGCTTGTGTGTTGTCCAACAGATTGAGTATACAATCAGTTGTTTGAGACATTTACAGCAGATGTTTGTGTCATGTGGGTAAAATGCTGCTACATCAAAGAGGTTCTATAGGCCATGAGTATATTACTTCATGCTGATGTAAATGACTGCAGAAGATACAAGACTACAGGGAATCAAGTTCCATATTCTAGAACAAAACATGTAATTTTACTGAAAGCGATTTACAGGCAGCGTTTGTTTATGCTTCCCCTGCCAACAGTGCTCTTCTGGATGCTCCATCAAACACTTGGAGGTTTCTAAAATATTGGGCTTGCTGTAACAGGAGACAGGCTCCTTTTTTCATTTTAGAACAGTTAGCAAGCTAGCTTCTTTCACAGATCCATTTCACTGCCTGTCTCTATAAATTTTTTTAAAGTACTCTGAAGGGGGGGAAATTGTAGTTTGTGCTTGGAATACCCTCAGAAGTTTGTTGTCTAGAAAGAAAAGAGCAGCCCTTTTTCACATTATGCATAATTATCTTCTGCTTAGGGATGGAAACAGTCCCACACTGTTCAAGCCTATCTCCCTGCCTTCCCTCCTCTGAATAAATCACTGCCCTGCTTCTGTTTCCCACTTAAAAAGTTGGAGCTATGTTACTTGGTTCACCCTGATTTAAAAAGTTCTTGTTTGCATAAAAGATGGTGATGGAAAGCAATTAATGTTGTTGATCACTTTTAATGTCTTGAATGCATTAGAGTGGCAACATAGAGAAAAAACTACAGCCCTAAAACATAAAAAATAGGAGCCGGTCAAAAGAGACTGTAACGTTAACCAGGGACCACCCAGACTCTTGATTTTCTTTCTTTCCTTATTTAACTTTTTTTTTTTTTATTTTTTTTTTTTCCCCTGAGGGCATTTAGATTGTTGAGGAGCTTAGTCCTAAATATCTTCTTAATCCATTTTCCTCTGTTCTCTGGCCTCTCGCACCACTTGTGGGGGTGTGTTCAGGACAGGTGGTCACCTGTATGGCCCAGCCAGCATGGTGTGCCAAGAATCAGCTTGTGCTGGTATGGTGTGCCAAGTCTCTTCTCTTCTTCTGGAGGAACATCTAGTCTTGGAAAAGCATTTCTAGTGTGCAGCTACTTAGAGCATGTTGGCTGTGAGGGGAAGAGTTTGGAGGGAGTCCTGGGGCCAGCCATAGTCTCCAATCAGACTCACCAGTGAAAGGAAAGTCCCTCTGTGAGAACTGAGGACTGATACGAGGTAGGAATTTCTGAAAGGAAAATGTATCTAATTGTTTCATTAACTGTCCATGCAGAGCCTTGAAATATTTCAGTTTCTGGCATTTTTTCTTCACAAGAAAGATGATCTCTATGCCCCTAGTAGCTAGCCTCTGTTCTTGCACACATGCATCAGGCAGAGCAGGAGTGAGGTAAGATACAAAGTAGAGTACAAAACCTAATTAATAACTTAAATAATTAAGTAGTGTAAAAGCTACAGGCTACTGTTTGGTGAAGTTGTATTGAAATCTGAAAAGTTCACCGATTCTCAGTAATTGTTCAGGTGAGTAATAAAGCTATTGGGTCAAAGAAAGTACAAAGTATATATTGATGTCCTAGCAGGAAAACTTTATGAAGTTTCTGCAGAGGAGAGAAGCTTGTGCTTATTTTAAAATTAGGGAAAATCTACTGACCTGACCAGACCCATAGATAAAAAAATCTGTCTTAAACACAAACATGTATCCATGTCTTAAAGGGCTGAAAATGTGCCACTTGCAGTGTAGTGCCTGTTTTTCTCATGTAGAAATACAAGTGACTATGGAACACATGTTGTGACTGGCCTGTGGCTGGCTCGTGGAGCAGACTCAGTGTGGTGGCACTGGTGAAAGCAAGGGGAATTGAGTGTCTCTTCCTTTGTGTTTTCACCCAGATGAGACCAGAAGTGTATGAGATGGGCACAGTTTCTGCTGTGTAATGGGCACTTCTGTCTGTAGTATTGTCACTGATGCAAAAGCAGGCTGCAGAGATCTGATTATAGTGTGTGTTTGGACCTTTACTTGTCTCTCTGATTTACCTGCACTTGAAAGTGTATTTCTGCAGGTTTGGTTCTGAGGCTGCATCTGTGTTGTGCAGGCTTACTGGGAAGTGAATCGCACTAAAAGAAGTTGCTATTAGTAAACAGTGCTTGTTTGTTAGGGTTTTTTGTGCTGTTCCTCAGAATTCACACAGGTCTCTTGCAAAAGAGACGCTTATTCACTGCAAGGAAGTTTTCTTTTCCCTGAGGCTTCAAGGGTCAAGCCTACTTCTCCTGATGAGAACACTTCTAGATTGCGAGTGCTGGGTTACTCTGGTAGTACAATCACGATCAACAGCAAAAAGGAAGTTCATCTGCAACTTTGTTTTACATTCAAGTCTCAATCAGAAGTGTTTGCCCTACAGCTACCAGAAGTGGTTACAGCTAAAAAGGAATGCTGCAAACAGTAGTGGGAGGAATTTGGTAGAAATAAATTTCCTTACTTCATTAATATCGTGGATCCAAACCTATACTGCTGTTTTACCCAAAAATATTATGCATACATGGGAAACTAAGTAGCATTTCCCTGTCCAAATGCAGAGGTATCGAGCAACATCTCAAAACATAAGAAATGTTGGGCACTAGAGAGTTAGGATGGTGAAAACAGTGCAGCTCCTCCAAGAGCTTTATTTCAAGCTGTTCTGATTGTGGCAGTTTTTCACAGAACGGCAGATGAGAAATAGTTGGTGCTGCTGTTTTTTTTTAAATTCTCTGCTGGCATGGATCCCTAACAGTGCCTGTCATGTACCAGGGGTATTTGTTTTAGGATAAATTCAATTTTCCAATTTCGTCTGGAGAGAGTAACTTGTTGACATTTTAGTCCAAACAAGTATATGGACTGAAATATCCAAAAGAGTGGGCACAGTAGCGCTTCTTTCCTCCAAGATTTCAGCTGTTGTAGAGATAACTCTACTCTTTTACTACCTCTGTTAAAAAGTGTTGTATCAGATTACATTTCTCTTGCAGATCTGAAGGCTCAAGAGACCTATGATTCTAGTTAAAAATATGTTTCTGTTTCTGACGCTACCTCCAGATGAGTGTCCGGGGGTATTGGTTTGTTTGTGCAGAGTGGCTGTGGGTTCAAGGTGATAAGGACACTGGTGTGATCAAAGGGAAGTGCTTCAGGGAAAAAAAGTCTTTTGGAGGAGAGGCAGCCACAGGGTTGCAGGGACTGTGGGAGACAACAAGCTTGGTAAGCACAGTGCACTTGATTTTCCTGTTTGGCACAAAGTGCCTATCTTCCAAAGTGTCCACTGAGAGCTTCAGCAACAGAAAGGAAGGAGCTGCCTCTGTGAAATGCTGAATATTCCTTTACTCTCAGAGAGAAAGTGAAGTGTTTGCATTTATTGCCTTGCCTTCTGTAGATCCAGCCATTTACCTGCAGATACTATTGCCACTGAAGTCTCTGTATGTACCTATGTATAGATATAGATGTATCTATAGATACAGATATGCCCAGGTTTCTGGGTGTATTGCTCATGGAAGGGCGTTTCTATACAGATAATGTATGCTTTGTGCAGAAAACACAACCAACTGCCTTTTAGAGATCTTGAAACTAACCACACTTATTTTACAGTAATACAAGAGGCTTTACTTACTGGGATAGAAATTTCTCAGGTCAGGAAACTGTCAGTTTTCATTGCCTGTGTATTACAAAGCTGGCACAATTAAACAAAGCT
This sequence comes from Parus major, assembly GCF_001522545.3. NCBI lineage: Eukaryota > Metazoa > Chordata > Aves > Passeriformes > Paridae > Parus > Parus major. The sequence goes on along the minus strand of NC_031774.1, from coordinate 27,034,443 downwards.
GGACTGCCTTCCATCTTGAAAATTATGAACTCAGATTATATTTTAAATGCCTTTTGTGTTGTGTGACTCAGAGGAACGTGAACACTGCTCTGCCACTGTGTGGTTTTTGATTCCAGCTTCCTCTGACTCAATTGCATTTGGCATGATTTCACCAATTATATTTTCGAGGTTTGATGAGCACCTAGCTAGCTACCTATCTTGATATATCATGTTAAAACTTGGCCTGGATACAGAATAAAATATACTTGTCTGATCAAATATATACAAATAAATCAAGATGAGTAGTGCAGAAATCTGTTGGAAAGCTTGTTTAGTATGATGTGTACCACTTTCTAGATGTTATCTCTGTCTTCTAATAATGACTTTTAATTCTTTGCTGACTGTCATTAAAAAAATAAATCATCCAAACTGAAGAGAAAGAAAAAAAAAATAATAAAATATGCTCAAGTTATGGAGACTTGCTGTCAAAATAAGGCATTTGTCTAAGTTGCTCAGGTGCTCTAATCCACAGGCTATAGACCAGGTGGGACTCTTGTGCTGGCAAAAAGTGCCCTATGGAAATAAAAGGGTTTCCATCATAAAGGAGAATAGGTGGCTGTGATCATTCCTTCCCTCTGCTGCCTACCTTTTGGCTTAGGGGTAAAATAAAATATAAGCTGCCTCTAGGACATCCATCAACTTTCTTAGAAGGATTAGTCATATTCCAGCTCCTGCTCTTGCAGATGTAATGCCTCCAATTATATCTGCAGCTGTGCACCTTCTTAGCCTAGCTCTCTGGGCTGCAATGGCATCAGTCGATGGAGAATTCTTCTCAGGTGGGGCTGCCTCTTCTGTTTTTCTGCTCTTTAAGTTGTGCCTTGGTGGGTTCTTCATAGCTGCAGACTGGCTCTGAATATTTGGATGACCCCTAAAAGCACTCTAGGGAAGATCAAGGTGGGCTTGTCTGGCCACATTGACCAGCTGGAGGAGGCCAGGGATAGAGAGACCTGAGAGAGGGCTGGAGGCATTAGAGTGTCTGGGACAAGAGCTCTGATGTCTGGGTTAGGAAGTGTTTTGGAAGTAAAGGGCTTTGAGCAATAGGCACACTGGGTTGAGAAGCTCAGATTGTCTTTTTTCTCATAATGTTCTTATTATGACTTTGTCTTAACAACTTGTATATGAATTCAAAAGGAAGGCGTGGAAAATTTATATGTTCCCAAGATTCCACAGAGGTTAATTGTTTTTCATCTTCAAGGAGCTCTTATCATACAGAAGTAGAGCAATCCCGTTGAAGAGCTGAATATTTAAGTCTAGCCTAAACACCAGCAGAATGCACAATGTTTTGAATGAAGGAAGATAGTGTAAGCTTGAACTCTTACCAAGCTACAGACTTGCTTGAAGTAAGAGTGCTGATGTTATTGATCTAACAATGCAGAGATAAAATAAGCATAATATTCCTGCAGCTGACATGAGCAGTGAGGACAGCACCTCCGAGGGATTTAGAGCTACATGCTCTGAGAGATGATGTAAAAGGAAATGTTTGCCTTGTGCAGTTTTAAAGCTCAAATAAGTAGATTTAGAAGCTGGACCATTAACACTGTCTGTTCCAGCTTGTACATGTCACAGGCCATAAAGCTTCCTGTAGAGGAACAAAGTAGAGAATTTGTGGTTTCATTTGATTTCAGAGATTATTAGGAGGTGGAGATTGAGGCAGGAGGTCAGATTGATTCAATAGTCCACCTCTGCATATTTGTATGCTCTTTCAAGGCCACACATGGTGGAGCCTGTATGGTGTTAGAGATAGGATAAGATGTTCTTAAATACTCAGAATTGGTAATTTCAGATTTGCTATTTTTAGAGAATGTATGGATTTTTTAGTGGGTTCTTAACAGGATCAGGAGGACATTTTTGTACTTTGGGACCATTTGTAATTAAGTGGTTAGATACATTTAAACACAGGCCTTAGTCTCTGGGTGGCCTAATCTCCTGCAACCTTCCATGGAGTTTAGAGTCTTAAAACTGCTTTTTTTTTATGTAGGGAAGGCTGACATTGCTATACCTCAACAAATATCTTTCATTAAAACCTGGTACCTCTTTTCCACACTCCCCACCCTTGGCTTCACTGTGGATATCATTGCAAAGCTGGCATCGGAATCAGCTTGTGTTCTGTATGAACTTAGAGATTTTTACTAGTGTTCAAAATTCTGTCCTCTGTGGTTCCAGTAATTTTTCCACTTGAATTTTTTTTTTGTTTGAACCCTGAATGCAAAATGACCCATGGTCAGGGACCGTTTAGACACTGCACTTTTGTGGATTGAAATCTGTGTTGTGGGCAGCGTGAGAGAGAACCTGATGAATTTGATTTCACAGGGGAGTAATTTTTAAGTCCTGTTGAACCAATGTTAGCAATATTGAGTGCTTTAATGGAGTCTGTGTGCCAGTTGCTGACAGGGTTTTCAGCATCCTGCCATCTCTCTCAGCCAGAATCATTTAAAATTGACATGGTGCTAAAAATGAGGAGGCTAAGGAGTCTGGATTTGATGACATATCCATATGTAGGCATGTTTTAAAAGTATCAGGATAATCTTGCTTGAAGGTTCTGTACACCAGTGGTGCATGTTTAGTGCACTAAAATGGGATACTTTTTGTATTGGGGCAGCTGTTTCTGGAGATATCAGAACATCTAGAATTATTTCTCTGAGCTATTTTAAGGTACCCTATGCTGGATGTGGTGCACCACATTGCATAGCTCTGGTGGTAGTGGAAATACCAGTTGTATTTTGCTAGGAAAAAGCTTTGGGGGCCAGAGAATGTTTATTTAACCTATAATAGCTACAAGATTATGTGTACTTTTACCATGGGTGTTTGACAATGGGCTTCTTACTCTGTCTTGTGCACCCTGTTCTTCAAGGCTTGATTATTTTATAAACCTCAGGTTTTTTTCTAGAATGGTGATCTTTAATATTTGGTGATTTTTAATATTTTTTTGTTCTTAATCCAAAAAGTGTCCAGTGGATCTGCAGGCTACTTGGGAAATTTCAGCATGAGCAGTTTTCAAAGCGGGAAAGGTTAAAATAAGGATTTGGTATTTTGAGAGGCATGAAATATGAGAAATATGGGAAAACATATATCTGGGTTTTACATAGAAAAATCACAAATATTGTAGTCTTTCTCAAAGGAATATGTGCAAGGGATAGTTTCATACTTGGGTGATGGATATGACTTTGCCTGTTGGCCATGATGCATGAGGTTCCTAGAAAAGGCAGTTCAGAGAAGATTAACTTTTGTTGTTCTCAATTTTCTCCTTGGAGCAGCCTCTCCCTCTTCAGTGACAAAAGAAGAAGCTGGCAAATTAACTAAAGTCATTGCAAATGCATCCCTTTATGTCCTGAACATAAGAAATGGCACAGGCATTCCTTCAGCATGACCGTAAGAATGCTCATTTTGGTATCTTGGCCACGTTTCACTTGTGATAATGGTATCATTGATTCACCTCCTGTTTTCATTGGGTGAATTGACCTCCTTTCCATGCAGGGCACTGAATTGTTTAACTGCCTCCTGCAGAAAAAGTTACAGGATCAGTGATTGGAAATGGAAACTGTAGCTTATTTTACCACTGTGTACTGAGGGCTGTACACATCTCTCGGGAACGGCTGCTCTGGTGATAGCAGACATGCTTGGGAGCAGAGGCTTGGAGAAGCAGGAGAAGAAAAGGGGGGAGGTGGTTTGTAGCTCAGTGATTAAAAAAAGACATACGTGACTCACTCTCTTCTAACAGAGCTGGAGAGGCAGAAGGAAGCCTGCCAGTCCTTTAATCCTTTTCATTGCTTCTGTGGCTGCCCTCATTCATGGAGGTTTAAATTAAAGGATCAAATGTGGAATCTGGGAATTTTTCCAGATCCACTCTTGAAGCACTTTTTCACTGTTGCAGAACTGATTGTGCTAAGCAAAGTGCAAACGCTCTGTCTTTGCACTAGAGAAGTAACACTTCTGGCTGGATTTCCTGATTCCCAAGCGTGGATTTTAGCTATTTTCCGCTGGAGAACCCATATAATTCTAAATTGCATCCCAGCTGTCCTCCCCGAGTTCCTGCTGTTCACCATGGCACTTGTCTCCTGTCCTGTGTGGGTAGGTGGGAGTAGACAAACACTTAAACGCCCCCTGAGTAATAGAAATGCTACATGGTTTTAGTTATTCATTATTGCTGACTTTCTAAAGCAGCCTGTGTTGAGGTGTATCAACGTGCCTGGCTTCTCTTTTCTCATCTCTCCAGACAGGACAGCCTGGCTGGGCTTTTTTTGTTGCAAAAGGCAAATTCAACATAAAGCTGAGGTCTTGGATATCAGGTCTCATTAAAAAAACTTTGTAAAAAAGGAAGTTTTAAAACTATAAGTGGGTCTGACTTCAGTTTCATATTAATTTCATAAAATTTTGTGACACTTTAAATAAAGTTAGGGTATTCTACAAATCTGATGTTAAGCAGCTGCATAACAGCAGTCTATGTAGCAGCCTCCTGGAGGTAATTTATTTTGAATGATAGGTGATGTGGTACCTACACAGGTTCCCCTGGCACCCCCAGTCTATTTCAAATATGCACTGTTATAATATTTTTAGAACATCTGAGGTAGTGAATATAACTTACCTAGATTACAATGCAACTTACAATATAATTTCTGTTCTCTAGGGATTTCTGGTGGTTTTCTGACAGAGATGGAACACTCTGTGCAGCACAGTGCTTTTTGTTTCCTGGCCTCTGCAGCTAAGTCACTGTGTTTGCAGAGCACACTAATAGTAATATGCAGCTCTTGTAGCTTCACTCCAGACAGAGCTAGACATAGAATGGCACTCAAATGAATACAAACATGAATTGTTTCTTTGATCTCTGTAGACTTCCCACAGGCTGCTGTTGCAGGTTTTTTCAAGGTCATCAAGTGTTGGTCATAAAGAAAATGCTTGCTTTTGTGCCTGTGGTTGGCTGGCTAGTAAACATATCAGTCATTGAGATAATGGAAAAAAAATCACTTGGTTTAGAGCAGACACTCTTTGAGCATGGGGAAAAATAATTGAGAACAAATTGTATCTTCTGGGTATTAGAACAGGCAATAGCAACCAACCTACTGTACAAATAGTTCTGAAGTCTTAATCACTCTGCTGAAATCAGCTATGGTTTCACTAAATCATGATGTGAATGTCCCTTTAGCTTTAAAGCTTAGGTGTCCTTAAGAGAATAAACATGTTTGACAACACAGTCGAATTATCCTAGTTGGATTTATAGACATACAGCTTCAGCTGAATTTTACCACTGAAAGAACAGGATGGAATCCAGGGTATTCATGTGTTCCCAGATATTGTTGTGAGATAACTCTTATTCCCAGCTGTTACGAATTCTTGTGAAATAGTCTTTTCATTCAACCCAGCCAAGAGCCTATATGCCAGAGATGAGACTTCAGTTTTATTCATTCAAAAAGCACAGGGATTGTGTCTAAATACCAGTTTGAAGAAAGACAGAGTAGTTCTGTTAAGCCAGCAGGTGATGATGGCACTGAAGTACCTCTCATTCCAGTGAAATGTCATTTGCCAATTGTACTGGCAATCCTGGGATTGCTAAACAAGAAGTCTCTTACAGAGACTGAGCTGATATTTGTAAGGCAATTTGTGATTCCTGGAGGAAGGATGAACTATAAATACATGTATAATAACTAGCAAAGTTTATTGATGTGCTTTGAAGACACTGTTTGTCAGAACTGGCTTGCTGCAAGGCTGAGCTCACTGTTCTGCCTGGAGTCATGACGATCTGGGCAGTGTCATGTTGCACTTAGCTCAAGTGGGCTGGCACTGCTTGGGGTCCTGCTGGCCAGCTCCATTTAATCACCCAGTGCACAATCACTGCTGAGCTTGCCAAGAACATGCTTGTGCAGTGGAAATGCCCTGCATAGTATGTTGGTCTCCTAAAGTTACTTGAATACCTAAATATTTCCACATATTTGTAAAGAGAAGCCTAGAATAACAAAGCTTAAAGGAGAAATTTGAGGTTTTCTTCAGGCTAGGAGTGGATGCAAGGCTTAGATCCGGAATTTCTAGGGGATACGGTAGTCTTCCCATTTTCTTCTGGTCTCCTTCCCTGCATACAAGGCTTTCAGAACTGAACATGGAGCCACAGTCAGACAGCTTCTACTACTGCATTATGGGTAGCAGACTCCAGTAAAATTTGTGTTGTTTCTTTTAAATAGATTTTAAAAAATATATATATAATTACTTAAAACCTTATCTTTGGCTGCAAAAAAAAAAAAAAAAGAAAATTATCTTAGATGTGCTCCTAACAAAAAGGCTGCATTGCTTTTTCAGTGAGGTAATTGAAATAAACTTTTACATGCAGCACATGAACAAAACCCTAACTTAAACTCTGTTGTTCTGATACTTGGGAAAAAGCATAAGCAATATATCCAAAACACCAAACCAGGTATTTTAAAATAAGCACTTTAAAGTAATTTCGAAGTAATCAAATAGCATCTTTTTCATCAATAAATAAATGCAATACTCATTTAAATACTCATTTAATCTGTCTGTAATGGGTTTCAAAGTGATTTTGTCTTGGTTTTTAATACCAGAACATTTAGATATTTTTAAGCTTGGGGTGGCCAGGATGGGGGCGGAGAGATTCCTTTCTTTTCCTCTTGTCATCATCAGAAATCATTTTTCTGGCTGCAGAAATTCTCTCTTGATGCATCCTGAGCAGCTTTTTGGCAGTAGAAAGTAAACAATCAGCCATTTTTTGTAATGCGTTGTCTTTATTTGTGTTCAGCCAGCCTGCAATTTACTGCCTTGAGAGCAGCAAATACTTATCATATTAATTAATTTCTCTTGTCTGTGCAGTTCAAGTGACATCAATTCATGCCTTTTCCCATTTCACATATGATTAAGAACTACTCATTCCAATGCAGAGATGGAACTGAGGAGCTGGGATTTTGTTCCTTGGGCAGAATAGCTGTGTAATGGATCAGGATAGTAGTTAAAAGCAAGGGAAAAAATAGTTTCTGACTCTCAGATAGTGACAATGTTTTTTTCTATAAACAGCAATTAAAAGTTGCTTCATTTGTAAAAATGTATTTTCAAGTTAATTTCTAAAGCACATACAAGCATGCCAAACAGAGAGCTGCAATTCCCAGAAGAGATGATCTTGTGATGTCAAAGAAACTTAGAATCTAGGCAAAATATATGCAATACTGCTTGCACATACCTTCTATGAGGATTTCTGGAGAAGGCTTATTGTTTGCACTTTGGTAGTGTATTCCAGACCAAGATTTCCATAGGCCACTGGCCTAACTTGTGTGCCTGTGCAAGAAGAATCTCTTGCAGTATAGATGCTCCCATATCCTATATACAGTGACCTAGGGCAGGTGTTAATAAAAATTACTGTACTGTCCTGTACATGTAAAAGAGTTCTGGACCAGAACTCTTCAATTATTTTGTTGCCCTCCTATGTACTGTTCTCTTTCTATCAGATCTCAGGCTGTAATTAGCTTTAAATTGATGCTGTGGCTTTTTCCCTGAGAAGAGTTTTCCATCTTAAAATCTTATATTGCTTTCAGATCCTTTATCTAATTTTAAGTTTTAATGATAAATTTTGTGTGCCCAGAGGGTAAAAATAGCAGCTTTATTCCATTGAATGGCATTCTTCTAAATTAAGTTCTGCAACCACAGCAGAAAAGAAACTTCTGAGTTTTATTTTCCTACTTCTAGTTCTTGTATTTAAGACTGGGGAGAGTCATATTCTGCTAAATGATTCATATATTATATGATTTACAGAGATAAGATAAAATGTAAGAAAATAAGATAAACTAAATTAGAAAATATATCTCCTAATATAGCATCTTAGCCATTGTTATGGTACCACAGCTGCAAGAGAAATCAGGTTACCATTTTAACTTCTAAAAACGAGTGCATCTTTTAAAAGCACAGAAGAGAAAAACAAGTTCAGCTTGCCCTAAAGACTCTATGGAAAGAGCTGGAAGCTCCTGTGGTCCTCCATCAGATCTTGGCCAGGGCCACACACACTGGCACAAGGTGCTTGCCCTTGACGAGGTCACCAGGCAGAACCAGCCAAGATGGAGCAGTTCTCCAGGAAAGATCTGACTGCTGACTGTGCTGTGCACCTCAGCACCTAGGGTAGGAGATGCTGCCCTGTACATTTAAAGAAAAAGATCTCTTCTCTCTTACTGTGGTTCTTTCTCTTTGCCTCACTGGGCTTGAGCAGTGTGATAACTCGCATGTGGAAACCCATCTCCATGGAAGTGATTTAAAGTCACACCCCAGTTAAAGGCAAGGTCAACTGGAGAACAATGACATATGATTAAAAAAATTCTGTGGAAGCTAGGAAGAGGGCTTGGAATCCCATACCTTTCCATCATGTGCTAAAAGCTGCTGTAGTTTCCCTGTGACAGGTCATACCTGTATCAAATGTGTTTCATGGCTCTCAGTTCCTGATTCTTCAGGACAGTGGATACTCTCTTTGAAATTAGCTCTTTATCTTATGACTGAGTAAAAACCTTTGGCCTAATGCAGAGAGGTTTGCATAAGAATATTGAGAATCTTGACCATAAACCTTTGTCTACATCCTTCAGAGTCATTCTGTTATGTTGTTACCCTTCCAAAGCCAGGGCTAATGCTGCACTCCTATTACAAAGTCATGTTTACAGAATAATGATGTTAGAGTGAGAGCTGTTCAATTAAAATTCTAAACACATACTGAGTCCTGAAAGAGGCAGCTACTAATGCACAAAAAATAGAAATATATGTTATATATGTTCTGTCTGTCTTTTTATTTTAAGCTGGAGAGTAATGCCAGGCAGTATATCAGCAGCAGTTGCCAGCTTTCACAATTTGTTTGACAGATTACTAATTGCTCTATTTCAAGCAAATTTTTTCAAAGCAGATGACACAAATAAGTGACTTTTGCTCTTTGTTTGGAGTCTGTTTCTTTATACTCAAGTAATTTGAGGAATACTCAGTACTGCATGGTTAAGACAGTAATACAGCTTTATTTTGTGTAGAAGTTTTCATGCAGACTGGATCCCCAGATGCCTCATGGTTTTGTCATATGGTATGTTTAAAACAACAAAACAGCAAAACACCAAAAAGAGGTGAACCCAATCCAAAAGATCTGGGTCCTGGTTTATGTGTCTCTAATTTTGAAGAGGGTGGTTCATGACAGCAGTTCAGGAGTACATTTGGCTATGAGAGACAACGATGGAATGGAATCTCTTTCTCAGTGATAAAGAAAGGAATTTAGTTTCAAGCAAGCAGAGACAAGATATAGTTCCAGATTTTTTAAAGCAAGTGATTTGCTGAAACAAGTAAAGAACTTTTCCAGATGGCAGGATTTGCAGAGAGATGCTACTGTATTTAACAGCAACAAGATTAACTGTATGGGCCAACAAGAACCAAATGTTAAATCAAAATGGAGAGCAGAGAGACTGTGGATGCTGAATGCTCAGTCATGAGCTTGAAATCAATGTGATTTGATGTTCAATTGTGATCAGTTTGAGAGTAGTGCACCATGGTCATGCTTTTGTGCAAAAGAAAGAATGGAAGGTATGACTCTATGAATGGAGCAAGATGAAATCTGGAAAGGGAGGTAGAATAAAGAGAAAAGAAAGGTGATGGTAAAGTCCAAGAGCTTAAGACATAGAATTTCAAGCATAAAAGTGAAGGAAAAAAATAGTGGCCTTTTGTGTTGTTAAGACTTCTAGGAGTTTTTCAGCTTACCTTTCAATTAATCTATGTATTTTTGTCTTGAAAAGTCATGAGAGGCTAAAGGTGATCACATACATAATTTGAAAGTTTATGATGTTTACCAAACCCTGGTGACCAGTGAAGCCACTGAATGGAGCTGTGCTCTCAGCCCTTTCCCTCCTTGTTGACGTGGCTGTTTGCTCATCATAGTAAGAAGATTTGGGGATTTGAAAGACACAGGTGTATGGAAATAACCAAATGCCATGGCAATCTAATGGAAGTTGTCTTCTAACATCTGGGGACTCTCAAAATGTTTGTGTAGGAATATAGTGGCCAAGGCAAAGGCTACATTTTCTACAGTTGTCTTAGGCTGGAAAATGAGTGAATTTCCCTGTCCATCTTCCTACATTTGTGTCCTCATTTCAGAAGCAGAAAAACAAAGTTATATATGAGAAAGGGCTGAAAAGTAGAGTTTTAATTTTAATTTAATTTTAATTTAATTTTCATAAAATAGAAAATGTGCAGATGAAAATGTTGTGCTATGGCAGTATTTGCACTATCTCTGATTTTTTTCCTTCTGTTCATTTATTTTGGTGTCTGGATCCAAATGAGTTGCTGCTGCTCTCAGAACTGTTTTGTCTTATATGTCTGAATTGTGCATTCATGCCTAGCCTAGATCAAAACATGAAGTCATTATTATCTGTGAATTTCTTGTATATTTGGCTTGCTAGTGGGCCAGTGATCTGGCCTATAACTGCCAGCACTGGTCTGTAAATTACCATTAAACTACTAGTAGAAATAATTGTAGGTAGTAAAGCTGGTAATAAACTGCATTTTTATGTTATTCCGTAAAAGCCATGTACTGTCACTCTTTTCTTGAGGAAAAATTATGAAATATAGTTCCTGCCAAAGGCACAATATGCAGTTCACCATTGATATGTAAGTAGTACACCAGTTTATCACTCTGTAGGGGAAAAAGGTAGTTTAAAGAATATGACTAACCTAATGAAAGATTTTAAAAATCAAACCAGATCATTACATCAATAAACAGTCTGAAATGTATGGCCTTTGCACTGATGAGAAGAGCATGCTTCTTCCTTCTTCACCCCTGCTCTGCCTAGGTATGAGCTCTGTGTGTTTCAGTTCTGTGCCTTGCGGAGTTTGTAGGGATTTCTAAAAAACACTATAAAGAAAACAAAACGCCTGAGGAGCTCATAGAGGTGGGAGGAATTTTCACTACTGGCACTGTGAAGAATCCTGACTGATTTCACATCCCCTGCCCTCCCAGCAGTGCTCACCACATTACAGAGTAAGGACTGACAAGAACCAATTATAAGAATTACAATTACCAATTACAAGAACCAAGTGTAAAAAAAAGGCTTTTATATGTCCTTCTATGATAAGCAGGAAAAAAGCAGAACATTATATTCATGCTTTTTGCCGAAATACGGCCAAATCTGAAAATGAACTGTTTCAACTTGTTACCAAGTTAATGGCCTGTCTAAAAAAATTGGAGCTGGGAAGCTGTTGTTTGTGGCCAAGTTAACTCTGAAACTGTAGGCTTTATTATTGAGTTTGTGAACACATAACTGCAGTGTCACTAGTGATAAAAAAGATAATGAATGCATTTTAAGTAATATTTTATTAATGAAGTATTACTCTGTCCCTTTTGGATTTTTTAAGCTGTGCTGTAAGAAGTTAGTTCTTGCCCCTCTGCCCCTTCTTTAGCTATTAGTGGGACAAATGCCTGGTGCTACTGCTGTAACAAGCAACTCCAACAACACATTAATGCCATCTGTTTTCTCATTGAAAGGCCTTGGGTTATCTCCACCATGACCTGCTGAAATTATAAATGCAGTAGATGCCAACATGTGGTCTCTTGGGGAAAAATGTTGGTGGCTTGAAACAGAACCTTGGTAAACTCCCTGGTATCCGTGCCAAAACTGCTGTCAGAAGGGACAATCTGTGGGCTCATTTGTTTTCTTGTATCCATCCATTGAAACAAACCCTTGCTCCTGGTGTTAACAAGGAAGAGAGGGAACAGATGCCATTCAGGACACATTTTGCTCCTGAGCAATATGTGCAGGAAGACCAGAAACCAGATTAACTAATACCCTCTGTCTTCTCCTTGAGTGATAGTGATGCCTAACATGGAGACACTATTTCAGCAAACCACATAATTGGTGGCAGTCTAATGTTTGAGAGGGTATGCTGGCACTCAGTAATAAGCAATGATAATATTCTCTACTGTAAAAGATGTTTCTCTGAAATAATGGATCATTTACATGCTGAGATATTCAGTGATGCACCAAGCATAAGTCCAAGTGGATTTAGTTTTCTATGAAATTACATTAGAAGAGCTATACTTGGTAAAGTCCTTCTGCATTCCTTGTGCCTTAACTATGGAGTATGAAACCAGCAGCTGTAACTGATCATGTGTTTAGTGTAAAGTTTTACTTTATGGTCTATCTGAAATGTGGAACAACATGGGAATGTTGAGCCCACTGTCATGGAGATGGTTGAAGTCCTTGTCCCCAGTATAGATGTTAACCCCTGGTGCATGATGGATTCACTTGTCTTGGCACACATCTGTGCTCTAGTGCATGGCAGAGGAAAAAACAAGTCCATCAGTGAACTTACAGTCATTACAACATGGCAACTTAAAACTATCATGTGGAGTTAAGCATGTGTTTGGTGACTGAACATACAGGTACTTCTGATCCACCAGGTTCCCGTCTCTTCCTTTCTAGAAAGCAGGTGGATTTTGCAGCCCCCACAGGCCAACCTCTCACAGTGGAAAAACTTGGCTCAAATTTCATGATAGCCACCTCTTCACAGCCCTGTTTGTCAGCTCACACTATACAGTGTTATAACATGTTCAGTAAAATTCAGAAATCTATGCCTTCTGATACAGGTTTCATTCAAGAAACAGTATTTCTCATAATTTTGCTAAAATCTTCTTTCCCGTGAGAAGTCAGGCAAGGAACACGTTGCCCAAAGAGATCATGCCGTGTCTCCTTCCTCAGAGGTCTTTGGTCCCCAAGGGCACAAAGTCCTAAGTAACTTGGTCTCACCTCACAGCCAAGTCTGGCTTGAGAAGATTGTGCTTGAAACTTTCTAAGGTCCCTTCCAACCTGAATTTTCCTGGAATTCTATCAAGTTCTTCAAAGTAAATGAAAATAGTGTCTGCTTAGGAAGACGTGTGTAACATTCATGAACTGAAAAATTCGTCTCTAATTCAGGTAACAGCTCAAAACTACAACTTCAGTAAAACTGTGTATTGATTGCATTCTACATCAGCTTTGTAAAGCAAGACCTGAAGACTGACTTTTAACACTGAAGGTAGCTTACACATTACAATCTTTCTGATTTCTGCTGGTCAGTTGGCAGGGCATTGTGATTTGTCCTGTAAGGACTTTTGAAAGTAAGAGAAGTTGCTACGAAACAGATTTTAACAGCTGGATTTAACCTTTTTAGGAGAGCATTTGGAGTGGAGGTGGGCTGCCAACTTTTCTGTTTAAAACAGGGAGAGGGGAAAAAACCCCACAGAATTATAGAATATCCTGAGTTGAAAGGGACCTACAAGGAACATTGAATTCAACTCCTGGCCCTGCACAAGACAGTACCAGGAATCCCACACTGTGCCTGAGAGCATTGTGCAGACTTTTCTTGAACTCTTGTCAGGCTTGGTGCTGTGACCACTTCCTGGGGAGCCTGTTCCAGAGCCCAGCCACCATCTGGGTAAAGAACCTTTTCCTAATACAAAGCCTAAACACCCCCTGACATAGCTTGGTGTTTTCTCAGCCCTCCAATTTGTCAAGATCTCTCTGCAGGGCTTCTCTGCCTTAGAGGCAGTCAACTTGATGTAGCTCAGTTTACTGTAACTTTTTTTGCCTGACCTGTGAGCCATGTCCTTGTCACCTGCAAATCCCATTTATCAAGCAGCCAGTTGAAATATATTTTAAAGCTAACAGACTCTGCCATTAGTAATATTCTCAATTTTTTTCTAATGCTTCCCTTGCTTTAAATCTATTTTGATATTTTCAATTCCACATTTATGAATTATTTGTTTTCATCCTAAGGGACACGTGACATTACGTGACCTTTTCAGGGACATGTTGGGACAAACTCCCCATGTTAATTTTTAATCTGTCCTTGCCAGATGTTCCTCTTGTGCCTTTAAATAATTTTTCTTCTTCCAGAAATTGCCCCAAAGCAGAAAATTTTACTCAAGACAGTTCCTTTAATGTAAGCAAATGATAAAAGGGAAAAAGGGAGCTTTGAAATCCACAGCATCTACAGGTTGTTGGTGATGGAAACAGACTGGCACTTTGCAGAAAATCAAAGTTGAATGGGTGCATAAACAGCTTGTGTTTCATATTTGGTGAATAAAATTAGTAAAATGGTAACTTTAGTGAGATGATCATGATGAAAGTATTGTGTGATTGTGTTCTTTACCATTAATGTTTTTGTTCAGGAGCAAACTGGCTTTTTGAGAAGCAGTTAGTAAACATAAATGTTCTTTTAGAGATAAGAAGAGAGATAAAAGATAACTGCAGGATGCTTTGAGATAGCAGCAGAAGTTCACTGCAAGTCTGTACCATACAACTCTGCAAGTATGTACCATAGTGAAGAAACATAAGATAATTTTTCATAACACGCATCTCAAAATGAGGCCAGCATTACAAATTGTGCCCTGCATTTGCTGCTGGATGCTTTGCATTAATTAGATGCTAATGAAGTTGTTGCTATCCACTTTGGCCTGACATAGAAGTGAAGCTTTCTGTAATGTTTCAAAAAGCATTTATCCTCCTTTCTGCAGGCAGATCAGCACATATTTCCATTTCCCAATAATGGCCCTTTTGGGAAACCACGTGAATTCTTAAGGGACTCTCCTTTCAAACAGATTCCATGTAAGTGTGTATCACATAATGTTTCTCAGAAGTGCTAACAGGTTTGCAGTCTGAGGAAGAGAGTCCTGGGACCATTGCAGGTTTGTGCTTCCAGCTTGCTCTTCAGGATAAGGTGTAGGACGTAACAGAAGTGAAACTGCACTTGCCTTTCAACAGAATTGGGGATTAACATCCAGACATCTTTCTGTGGTAAATATTTTAGAGCAATATTCCAACCTCACTGAGATCAAAACATTTGTATATGTCTCTAGATATTCATACCTATATATGAATACATATATAAGTGCATACATATATATATATATATATGCTCATTTGAAGGTCCATAAAGTAAGAAAGGAAGTTTACACTGTCCAATTTATTTTTTTTTTAAATGGTGGTCTCAGCGGCTGTACAGCAGCAGAGGAAGGTCTGCATTTAATTTCCTTTTAGCCAAGTATGCAGTGAAATCTCCATTCCTTTTTGTTTTGAGCTGCTTCTGTGTAAAACTCCAACTGGGGAACTTCAGCTCCTTCCTGAGGAGGTTGCAGTGATGAATGCAGTCAGAAAACGTCAATGAACCATAAAAAGTGCTAGAGTGACTCAGTATATGATTGTTATGTGCTTTGCCTTGGGGTCAGAATTGTATTTGGGCAGCAAATGATGCCTGGCCAGAATTCTGGTGCACAGGGTGTATTTGCAACACTTTTGTCTGGTGTTAGACATGAGATGGGAATGCTTCATATTTCTCCCCACCACTTAGGAAGATCCAGATCTCCCTCTGCATTCCCTAGGGAGCTTCCCTGACCCATATGCAATGCTCCAGTTTGTTTATAGCATTTGAGGAAAAGTGATAATTTGAGAAGGTTCACTGGAAACATGGGCATTTCTAACTCCAGGAGAATGAAAGTTAACAGAAGAAGGGAGTGGGAGACACCTTCCCCCTCACTCCCACCTATGACTCTCATCTTTTTCTGTCCCTCAGCTTGGGTATAATGCAACATATAATACAACAGGGATTGCTGAAGCTGTTAAATAGCTCTAGAACAGTGAGCACTACCAAGGAGCCCAGGCAGTAGTGTGGTGGGAGCAGGAAGGACAAGTTCTGTAGCTGTATTAATTAATCTGAAAACATGGTCTGGTATTTCCTTCACTAAGGTCTACTAGCTGTTATGATGGAAGGCAATTTCCATTTGTATGTCCATGGTCTAGGAAATAAGCCATGTATTTGATTTGAGGAAAAACAAACAAAAAAGCATAGCAATATTGTATTGTACAATTGTATATTGTATAATATTTTGAAATACACAAAATGTTTTGCTTAAATTAAAACCACAAAATGATAATCCATTAATAACAATAGACTTAAACTAAATGGGAATTTTGTGCCTACTTTCTATTTTCTCTAGATTCATTGGCTTGTACACCAAGGATTTGGCCAGTTTGTGTAACTTCTAACAAAGATATCCTGAGCATTACATTCCAGTCTTTTTACTACCAAATATCCCCAAAGGGCATCTCATCTTTCAGTCCCGTGTTTTTTCAGCCCTCCTTCTCCTTCTTGTTGGGAGGATTGTACAGACAACCCAGTAAAAAGTCAAGATTTGCAGTTAGAATCTTCACTGTGTAAAGTTATAAAGTCTGCCCTTGCATTAAGAATTTCTCTTTTTTTCAGGCTCATTGGACAGTTACTAAAGTGTTCTTAGTTTATTTTCTTCCATGGCTCTGTTTCTGCACCCTTAAAACAATTGTGGAGATGAGGACAGCCAGATTCATCAAACCGTGCTTCCTAGTGTTGATCTGTGTATGGTCTTGGGGGAAGGAGGTGGGCATCTCAGTACCAGTTGCTTTCTGCAGCAACCTAGGGTGTTTGAGTGGGCTGGATGCCACAAGTTAAACCTAAACTGAGTTTCATGACACTGTTTTTCATGGAAGAAAAAAGCAAGGCACTCCTGAAAACATAGGGGCACAGAGATTGAGACTATTCTTATTTTGTTGAGAAGTACTGAAGTATCTTTATTTCAGAAAAACATGTGGAAAGAAGTGACTAAGAGTGAATATTTTGTACTTCTGTGGCATCCTTGATCTTCAGTGACACAAATTTTATGGTTGTTTATCTCTTTAACTCAAAAGTATCCTGCAGTTATTAACAAATATTTTCACAGAATTATCAAATAGTTTCAATTGGAAAGGACTTTAAAGTTAATTTAGTGCAATCACCCTGCAATAAGCAGGGACATCCTCGATTAGGAGATTGCTCAGAGCCCCATCCAACCTGACCTTTAATGTTTTCAGGGATGGGGAATCCACTACCTTTCTGGACAACCTGGACCAGTGTCTCACTACCCTTATTGTAAAGAACTTCTTCCTTATATCTAGTTTAAGCCCTCTCTCCTTTAGTTTAAAACCATTAGCCTTTGTCTTATTGCTACAGGCTTTGCTAAAAAGTTTTTTCTTTCTTGTGAGCCCATTTTAACTACTGAATGGTCACAGTAAGGTCTCCCTGTAGCCTTCCCTTCTCCAGGCTGAACAGCCTCATCTCTGTTAGCCTTCCTTCATGGGAGAGGTGCTCCAATCCTCTGGTCATCTTCACAGCCCTCCTCTGGGCTCATTCCAATGGGTCAATGTCCTTCCTCTGCTGAGGATCCACCCCTTTTGTAACTTTGCTCTCCAAACTCCTGGTACGGTTTCTGAAGAGCTCGGCAGGAGTAAGTCTGCTGTCAGAAGGTGCTACACGAAGGTGCCAGGCAGGCAGAGCAGTCCCTGCTTCCTGTCCTGTAAGCAGGCAGCTACCACTGTGGGTCTTTGCCTGGGTGATGTATTTTGCCCAGTGGAGACACTCCTGGTACTGATTGCTGTTGCAAATTACACCCTCTTCACTGGCAAGCTGCCGACCGCAAGGTTGTCTTGGGGAGTTAGGGCTAGCTTTGACATGGCACTGTTTTCTTTTTTAACATTTCACATTTAGGACAGAAGCAAAATAAGCAGCAAAGATTGCTTGTATTATAATTGGCATTACGTGTTTCTTTTGCTAGAATATTTTCCTGATTCTTTCCATGGTGTTTGCTTTCAGAGGTTGCAAAGGTCCGATCTAATTTTATTCTTGAGTAGATTTATATAATTACTGTGTCTTTGGTGAGATGGAGCTGCTAAGGCTCAGAATAATGTGAATACTATGTGAGTAGTAGAAAATCACCACCTTACTACAGTAGGGAAGAAGGAGAAGGAACATTGCTTACCATTGGGTTGAATACCTACAATGTATGGTCGTGGTTCAATTTTGCTATAGTTCTTGAAATTTTGATCCTTCTTACAGAGGATAACTAAGAAATAGTTATGTGAGGTAAAACCCCCAAAATCTGTGTTGATGGTAATTACCTGATGATACTTAGTTTTCCATTCCTTCCCTGCCTTTCCCTCGGTGTGCAACTAATGGAGTTTCCCTTGCACCTGGTCGCTTGTATTTTCCAAACACATCTTTAAGCTTGGGATTTTGGGGCTCTTACCAGTCTGTTTAATTGGATTGAAAGAGGCCAACTGATTGAAGAGGTTTGGAATATACACAGACCCATCAATAGACCATATTATCACATGAGCATTGCTTCCTCAGGAACAATTGAGTCTGAAAATGACTCCCTAGAGGAGAGATTTATTTGCATAACTATTCAGATGACATACCTCTGTGATAATTGTAATACTGTTGATAAGATCTGAAGAAAGACATTATCCTGTCATGATTCTCTAGTGCAGCCAGTTCAGGGAGTCTCCTTTGTTTCTAATGGTGAGGCTGACAAAAAAAATGAAGCTGGAATAAAACTTGATGTTAGGAGGAAAAACAACTGATTTTGGGTTATGCAAAACCCAAGGAAGTAATGGGGGAGTAAATTCACAGTTTTGCTAACAATACCACCAGATGGATAACAGCTTTTCCCAAGCTATCCTTCCATTTTTCACTTGACTGTGGCCACTTCAAGAGGTGGCAGAGATGTCAGCTGGTTTAGACCACTCCATATTTCACCACCCTGAAGCTGACAGTCAGATTACCAAACATGGAGATAGATTCAGAATCATATCACTGTTCTTGGACTTTAAAGTGCTACTAAAAATAGCTTGTATCCACAGGAAGAAGTTTGATGTCTTGCATCTGGCATTTGTGATCAACCCCTTTGGGAACACAGGCTAGCAGCTGAAACCAGGTGCCTGGCACTGATTGAGAACTTCTCTCAGTCATGCAGGTCATAAATGAACTTCTTTTTTTTTCCCTAGAGATTTCTTGTCTTTGAATTTTATACATCTATGTATTCTCCTCTGTTCTTAAGGATCATCAGCAAGGCCCCATCAGCAAGGCCATTCAGCTTTTTGCTGTAGAGATGGGAGATGAAAAAGAAAGTGGGTTGTTAACACTAGAAAGCATCTTGGTGCCATGCAAGATACCAGGTTTGCACAGTTTTGTGCTGTGCAATCCCATTCCAAGACTGGACTCAAACTTGTTTATTTAAAGTTGCATCCATATAGATAGGACTGTTTCACACAAGGTACTGAATAGGATTTTATTGTTTTTGAGCAGCCCTTCACTCTTATGTTCACAACAACAAACCACCACAATATTAAAGTACTCTGCGCACATCTATGTGCACCCTTGAGATGCATTGGTATGTAGAGGTAATGACTTTACATCTCTAGAGTGTGGACCTCTAAACAATTTTTAATAGCATTTTAACAATTCACTAAGTGTCTCCAATCTTTTTAGCAATAAAATCCATCACTTGCTCAGCATGTGGCCTTTAATGCAGCAGGCTTGCTTAAAATCACTACTTATCCAGTTATTATTTTTTTCACATGGTTCACAGCCAGTGTCAAAAAGTATAATGTCCACTTTCCAAGTAAACAGAAAAATCCTTCTGCCCCATTTCTTTTTGCTAAGTCTAGAGTATTATCATCGCATCTGGGTTTTTATTTTCCTAGTAATAGCAATGTTTCAGTTCACCTTCAGGTTTAAATACAGATGGAAATTCACATATTTGCTAGTGTTACTCAGTGAAGTCTACCATAGTGTTTGTTTATCATATCCTTCTATCCAGCAGTTAGGAAGCAGAAGAGTTCTCCTCTTAATGGTACCAACATTGTTGCTAGAAGAGTTGATCACCCTTTACAAAGAATCAAGTATTTCACCTTATATTTGATGCTCTTCAATCTGAACTATTAACAAGAAGACGTGTCTGATGTTGCTCCATAAACTAGTTTGTAATTCTGAGTTGAAAATAAAAATGGAGGTGGTATATTTTCACATTTACCTGAGGGTTTCTTCTGAATGAAGAGGGAGAAGTGAGCTCCCTCCCACCAATGTGGGCTTGGTGCTGAGCAGTTGTTAGTGGTCCATGCAGGTATTTGTTTTGCAAGCAGTTGGAAGATAGGGTAGCTGAGATCAAAGTTTTGTTCACAACACATAAATCCCATCCATATTTCAGTGTTTAGACAAAACACAAGTTAAATGATGGGGAGCAGACAAGGTTTAGTGAGGCTTCAAAAGTAATATCATGGATTTCTCCTAATTTCTTTAAATACTTATTTACTTATACACATAACTGGGTACATTTATGTGCATTTACTTGCCATGTTCTAATGCAGAAATACTGGTGAGATGTTGTCATCCAGCAATGTCCCCTATTGGTACTCCTGCAAGTGTGTGTTTGCAGTTTGTGTGTCTCTCCATCCCTTTTATGGGGGCATGCAGGGAAGGCTGCCATGGAAAAGCCAAGAGGTTTTTCTTGCAGCCTTCCACCATTTGTTCACTGCTCTCCATCATCTCAGGTATATTCCTTCACTGTGCCCCAGGGGACTGTGAGAGCTTGTTTTTTACAACCTGAGTCAGAAAAATACCCTCTACCTCAGGTTGTCACTTCTAAGATGCATGGAGCAGCCGAGCTTGCAGTAGTAAGTGCTGCAGAAGAGCAATGAGCAAAGATGACAAGGTTGAATGAATAAGTTTGTTAAAGGGGAAATGGAAATATTGATTTGGAACCCATTTTATCTAAGAGCCAGCACAACTCAGTAACTGCAAAGAAAAATGAAAAACAGAGGAACAAGCCCTAGATTATAATAGTTCTCAGTCTGGGACTAGGGTAGATATTAAAGCCTTTCTTAGTCAACATCTTGCATAAGTGGCTTCAGATCTGCTCCTTCCATGTGTTAAAATAAACAATAAAAAGGACACAGCATGATTTTATCATTCTCCCTTCCTCCCCCCAATATTTTCCTAAAAGTGTGCCATCCATAAGATAATGTTTTTACCTGTCAGATTATTGCATTCAGAGTGGAATCTGTAAATGGAACTGAGGTGTTTGGGTTTTGGTGTGTGGGTTTATTGGCTGTTTTTTTTGGTTTTTTTTTTTTTTTTTTCTTGTGTGTGTGTTCATTATTGTCAGTAATAAAATCACCTCCATAATATTTTGTGCCATAGTTACAAAAGATACAGTAATCCCACTTTTATGGCCACTGGCCATCAGCATTGCTTTTATGCAGGCTTAGAAGTTTTCACTTATTTCAGGTACCATATGTTTCATCATATGTTTTGCTTTTAGTACTGTAAAGTTATCCCCTGACCAAGCATTCAGAAACCTTATTTGCATACAAGTTTTGGTTCTTCAGTGAAAGAACTTACAGCTCAGGCCACAGGAAACGGGGCTGGGATTGGAGAGCCACTTGGATGGCAATTGTTCTCTTTGCTAATTGAAAGGGAAATTACAACCTCTAGTGCTTCACTGTTCATTACCATCATCTGCCAATAGAGTGGCTTTTCATCTGTGTATTCTGAGCTCTCTCTCATTCTCTTTTAAAAAATTATATTGCTTTTGTTCTCACATTCCCCTTTTGGCTAGAATAAAAACTACTCAGCAGAGTATGTCAGAGCACGCCAGGTCTTCCCCAGATCACTTTTATGGTGATAGGTTGATACAAGAAGCAGTATTGGTCTGCTGTGGGAGCATTTATTAATGTATGCCCTGAGCCACTCTAATCAGACACACAATGACTTTTTGTACTGTACAAAGTGCTGCAGGACATGAAAAGCAAAGCTTCTGTATAGTCACGCAATGGGTCAGAACTGTAGAGGCTAAAAATTAGACAAATCCACTAAGCCATTTTACCAAGTCCCCTCAAGCCCATCCATTTTGTTCCTTGCAGTCTTGTTTGCCTCTGTTCTATGTAGTCTCATCCAGAATGCATCATATCTGGAATTTTGCCACTTCCCTTGGGAGACCACCAGAGCCCAGGGCATCTCACTGTTAGAACACTTTGGATGATACCTTCTGAGTGCCCCTTAGCTACTGAGCTGCTTCTCTGGGATGAGCACTGCCTGCTCATTTCCAGGTGTAACTGCAGAATTTGCCAATCTACCAGATTATACTTCCTATTTTAAAATATGCTTGGGAGGAATTAGTTCAAAATATGGATGTTCTGTATCGTGTGCTTAGTTTTTTTTAAGGTGTTTTTCCAATATACTGTAATTGTCATATTTAAAATTTCATTATAAAGTTAGTGTTTAGTTGCACTTTCCATTATCACTCAAACCAACCATAATTCCATCTTTTTCATCAGTGTGTGTAAAGAGTGGGGGATTCTGAAGAACCTCTGCCAAAGTAGCTCTTTGTGAAGGTATGACTGCAGGCACATGTTTAAACCAGATATTGGAAAGTTTCTTATAAAGACAAAGGCATGTAAACCAAGGGAGAACAGTTTCCTTCTCTCTTCATCCTCCTTTATTCTGTATTTTATATTTGTATGGAAATAATTATCACTGAGCTATATTTTCCCCTTTTGAGATTTTGGTAGAAGGGAAGTGTTTTGTAATGATAAGGCAGAACTATTTTCCTTATTTTGTAACTGGCAGAAGTAGTGTGTATGTAAGTGACTTGTCAGTGAGACAACTGAGAAAAGAATCCATTACATTTAGTTCCTATTAGTAGTAATAAGAGGGATAAGAGTTATGTTAGCCTTTAAAGATCCTAATTAACATTTGTGGCTTTGCTGTACTGATAAACTCACAGAAATCCATGTGGTAGAGACTTGATTGATTCAATGGAGCATGGGTTTGAAGGGTAGGGAGATGTGTGTAAAGCATGTAAGCAAAGAATGTGGTAAGGAAGCAGTGCAACTCAATTATTGGGTAGGAGATAGAGGGCTCTGGAAGTAGAAAAAGGGAAAATCAGCATCATGTGTCATCTGCTTGAAATTTGAACTTGAGTATCTGCTGAGGAGAGCAGTAGTGGACCAGGAGCCTGTTGTGCTAAGCACAGCACAAACACAGAGCAAAAGCTAGTCCTTGGCTCACGGGGCAGTGGAAGAAAATGTGGCCATTGATGCTGTTCTCCTCCAGTTTGTCTCTGCGGGACCATCTCTCTGTTTATACTTTCTTGTTACCACTCCATTGCTTCCCTTTCCTTCCTTTTCCTGGAATGAAGGAAACTGAGGAAAGGTCTCCAAGATACACCAAACTCCAAAATTAAATCAGGTCAGGCAATTTCAAAGCTTTTCTAAATTGCTCTTTAAAACCTTCAGAGCAAAATGGATGCTATTTCCAGACCCCTTCAAGCTTGGGGTGTTCAGTGGTTCAGAGATTCTAATCCCCATAGTCAGGGTTGTTCTTCCACTCCAGTCCTCCTTCTCATGAGCCACTGGGTTATCTTTATGCTGCTAGTTTGTGACTAACTCTAAATGTCACTGGTATACAATATATTTGGGATATCAGAGATGCTTGAGCTTACTACTGCACTTGACCAGGAGATTGCTAGGTAATTTATATTTCACTAATACATTGCATTCCCTTTACTTGACTAAATGAAGAAAAAAGACCCCTTTACTCAGAGGCCAAAAAAAAAAGCAAAATTAAGATTGCCTCACAGAAGTTGTAGCTGTGAGCTACAATTTTTTGAATTTTAGGGCGAAAGTCATCCAAAACCCACAAAAACATTTAATCAGAAATATGTTGATTTATCCCCAGCCTCATGTGGAGGCAGGAATTTTGTAACCTACATCTTCATGAAGCATTTTGGTTCCTGCAGCAGTAAAGTGCTCTGCTACTGTATTGTTAATGCTGCTTTATTTAGGCAATTCAATAGCCTTGATTCACTGAAAAAGAGAATAGCTCATGCAGCTTTCTCCACCTGTAGCAGATTCCACATCTTCATCTTAATGAGGAAGCCTGTGGTGTGAGGATAGTGGAAAACTGGAAACTGATGAATTAGGGATTTCCTCTTCTGTGTGGCAAATTACAGAACAAGCCCAACTGGCTTACGTTAAACAAATACTTCCTACTGGAAGAAATAATTTTTAGCATGTGGGCATGAAATATCTGTAATACTGTGAATTACTTCAGTCCAACTGCTCATGGCACCAGAGGTCAAAGTACAGTGATACCCATTCTCTCAGTCCATATGCTCTACCACTGCCAGGCCCTGGGGACATGTAATCTGCAACCACACAAGTACTTACTATATCATCTCTCCTGGCTCTCAGAATTACCATCAGGATGAAACCTAAATGTCTCTGTCTCATATAGCTGGTCTAGTTTGCTGGACAAACTGTTATTATCAAGTGTTCTAGAAGAGTCCTGGTCAGAATAGCTGATGGTTTGAATTCAGTACATAGAACCCAGATGAATTGTTCTCAGGACTTTTTTCTCTCAAGAGTTTAACAGAGTTAAATTCTTAAGAGTTCCCAGCTGCTGCACACAGTCTTGTGTATTTCAAATGCCGCAGAAAGGTGAATATCCTCTCATCATTATCTAACAACTATATTGGTATTTAAATCCCACCTCCAAGAAAACAGCATGATGAATTGTAATTTTGTGTTAAAATCTGAACTGCTTAATGAATTTGCTGCTCTCTGAGGGAGGCCTCTTTGCTGTCATGAAATTGCTTACTGAGGTGGAGTTAAATTTTCCTGCTGCATAAATGCAGTTTCCACTGCGTGGTAGGTCATGTAGATTAAGAAACATTTTCAGAAAGCTGAAAAACCACTCAGAACATTTATTCCCCGCAGCTGCTATGAGGGCTGACCAGGCTTACCTGCGAGCATCTTAATGAGGGCAGTGAGAACGGTATCTCAATGTGCGTCACGCAGCACAACACAGTGACGGAGGCAGTCAGTCCTCATTGAGAGATGTGACAACTGCTTTTGTATTTCTAAGGAGAATCTGGAAGAAGATCTATCTTTTCATGATGTTTGCCATTATTTGGTTGCAGTCAGTAAGTGTGTGTTTATTAGCTTGGGCCTGCTGCTCTGAATAAGACTGATGGTCTCATTAAGGAAAATGAGTTGGTGAGAATATTTTTTAATCATTTACTACTTAAGCGGTGTCACTGTTAGCAGGTAGCTGTTAGTGGCGAAATAAAAGGACTTTTGAGTATGAAAGCACAGTGGAGAAGCAGGAAAGAAATTCTCAGTGATTACAGGCCTGGTTCCTAATTCTTACATGTCACACCGATTCCCTCTGTTAAGATGGGTAAAGCACTTCACTTCTCTGTGCCCCACTGCAATAGCAAGTGACAGCTTTTGCCATGGTTGTGCCTGAATTGCCCCACAAGTTTTTAGAAGCAACTATTCGTCACTGTGTGCCTTTTTCTGAAGACCCTGAGAAGGTGCAGCAGTGTCTACTTAGATTAACACTGCAACATGGCAACTGCCAGTTGTAACAGGACCTGCCAGCTTCCCTCCTTGCTTTTTTTCTGCTTTCTGGGGAAAAACAAATCCTCAGTGTTGTGCTTGTATGAATTTGTGTGTTTGTGTGTGTTTACCTGTGGCTTCAGACAGAGGTTATTCGCAGGAAAATTACTTTCATATTTTGTCACGAAAGTGGGAAAGCCTTGACAGTGTTGAATATTTAAATAGATTTTGTATTGTATAAGTACCACTGGAGTTGATTTTTTTATCCTTTGCAAGCAACACTGTACAGGGACTCATGCCTCAACGTAAATCTGACATCTGTCTGAGAAAGAGGCATGGGAGAGTGGTGTGGGAGGGAGAAATCCACCTTCATGGATTCCATATCATGGTGTAGTAATTCTAGTAAGAGCAAGGCAGTATTTATTAAGGAAGCTTGGTTCAGTAAGTTGTCAAGGCCTTCCTGAAGGCTTTTAGAGTATGCATTCTTCTAGCTATTAAACTCTGAATATTTGATTTCTTTTTATATAGAAAAGGCATTTTAATAATATTAATTTAAAAAAAAAACAACACTTGATGCTGTTAGAACTGCATCTCTTGGCCTGTAGTGGGAGCATAAATTCCCTTCCTCTGTTGATTTAAAATGAACAAGGGCAGGAAACTAATACAGCACTTTGATTTCCTCAGATGCAGTGACCATTGCTGACTTCAGCATTCATCTGTTCTTCTCCCAGCTCAGGAGCTAGGGCTGGTGATAGATCATCTTTGATCTAAAAGGTCATCTTTGATGCTAGGCCCTTGAGCAGGACGGGTTCCTCTGTCCCATTAGTAGTGATCAACAGTATTTCTATTGCTACTTCTTGTAACCCTTGGTGTAAAGCACCTGTATTGGAGATCACATTCAATGTTGTTGGCAAATCAGCAGACAAGAGTTTTCACGTTAAAGAAACAATAGTTAAAGCTTTCCATCTGCATAAATATTTATATTCTTTTGTTATTGTTCTATTGCATTTTGTGAAAGAGGGCAATTGGAAAGAAAAATAATAATGAGAAAAGAAAGGTCTCTTTTCCCTTTTGCATGCCTCCTTGTGCACCCCTTCCCCAAAAGAAAAAGTTGCTTAATATACAACAATTCACTCAGCAACAGAGAGAATCTCTTGCCATCTTTCTGTGCACCTGTACTCCTACAAATACACTTACACAGAATATGGAGGTTTCTCAAAACACATAATTAAAGCTATAGAAAAACTTTTATTAGTAGAACATAAAGGTGAAGCATCTGGGATAGATAACACTAGAGCCATGGCTCAAGGACACCTGGAAGATGGCATCTATGAAACAATCTAGATTTTTGAAGGCTGTAAGATGCCAAAGCAATGGTTGTTTTTTTCTTTTAAGCAAATCCTCTCTTGCCTCAGTGTTGGTTTCGGCTGAGGCAAAGTGTGGCCCTGCTCAGCCACAAGGTAACACAGTATAATTCTGTTGTAAGTGGGAATACATTACTTGCTACTGAGGAGCATGAGCTGTACATGACAGTTCTGTTATGCAAAGGGATGTCAGACTGTGAAGGCTGATTACATCTGCAACATCCAAAGGATTTTCAGGCCTTTTCAAATACCAATAGTAGTCAAACAGCCGAGGAATCCCGCAGTGATGCTTTAACCTCCTGCCTCTGTTCTTTTGTTTCAGGCTTAATGAAACATTTTAAATTAGTCACTAACAAAGAAAGAAAGAGATACCACCATGAGTCTTACAGATGCACAAGTCAGATTGCATGTAATCCTGATAATAAGGAAACAATAATTAACATCTGTTATAAATAAGAATTATTTGGTTACAGGAGAGTGCAGGAAATTACAAGCTTGAAGACAGCTTTGAGATGTGTCAAATTTGGTGGGCTTGGTGGGTGAGTGATTTTTTTTCCCTTTTTCTCATGATGTGAGAAAGAATGAGGGAAAGGTCCACTGCGGGTGGGAAAGTCTGACACCTACAATGCTCAGAGTCCCACATTAATGATGGCTTTTAGATGAGTGTGAATAAAAATACCACTGTCATATACCCCAAATTCACAGAAGCCTCCTGCACCTGTTTTAGCGGTTAGCTCATAAATTCAGGCCATTCATGCCAGGAGCACGAAACGGCTCCCACAGTCGGAGCAGGAATTGCCACAGTGTTCACATGTGTGTGGCTGGCTTCATGGGGACAGGGTTATGTGCGCATACAGATAAATTAAAGGGTGTTAAGCATAGAAATGCTTCTAGCAGTCGTCTCAGAGTCTCTTGGGTGCTGGAGAGATCCACCAGCTTCCCTGGAGAAACAGCAAGGATCAGATTTTGTGAATGGCTCCCAGCCAAAGAGGGTCAGAAGAGAGGATGAGGGAATGTGTGCTGCTTTGGGCTGCAGAAGCTTTTAGCTTCAGTGTGGGATTGCTTTACCTATGGAGATGAAGGCTGAGGGCTTTCATTACAGCTTTTTGCACCATTTTTTTGCACAATTACAATTTGTCCAATAGCTGTGTATGCCACTGTAACAGCAAATCTTTTCTGCTTCCATGTCTTTACCATTTGCTAAATATGAATCTCATTTCCTTTAAATGAAAGATTGGCCTCTGTAAACCTAATACAATGATTAGTGTAATGAGTTTATTTAAATTCCTACCACGTTTTATCAAGTTACTTCTTTATCTTTGCACTGCAGTTCAGGTTTTATATTTTAATGTATCAATTGGGAAACTGAACGTGAGAAAAAAAGTCATCTAGCTTTTTATCTGCAAAGGTTTTTGGAAAGCAGATGCTGCATTTAAAAAGGAATGTTTTAATACATTTTTGCGAAACTTGTGGTATAAGGATGAGCGTAGAAAAATCTCATCTGAATTGTAATTCCTACACAGTCACTAATTCTAGAGCTATAGAAAAGCAAGAGTCTAAATAAGATGCATGAAGAGAACAAAAATCTGTTGTGCCTCACTTTTTGTCAATTCACAGAAGTCATGTGGCTTTGTTGTTTTCCTTACCTTTAGTTATCTTCCAGGCAGAGTTCTTTTGATTGAGATTGTAACTACAGCCAAGAAATTACCTTTAGAGACTAATATTTTGGTTTATCGTTTGAACTATTGTAATAAGTAACAGGTAATATTTATGAAAGGGAAGTTCCACTGAGCATGTTCTGTGATTTAGGTTCCTGCCCATGGATATTGTGTAACATAAATTTCCCTTGCTACTTGAGCCTTCCAAACCCAGAAGCCACAGCTGACCACAGAAAAGCTGTAACACAAGAAAATCAAAGCAGTTTAGTATGTTGTTTTCTGAACATTTTCTTGTGATTAATGTGTATTTTCCCCAGCTTGGAAGGGGAAATGGGTATAGTGAGGTGTATTTTTTGTGAGCTGCCAGCCCTAGAAACTATTGATATATGATTCTTGTTGGCCAGAAGATTTGCTTTTTTTGCTAGCAAATGTTGTGTTAATTACTGTGTTGGAACTGTGTGATCAGTGTAGATAGGAATTATTTTCAAGATGGCACGTGAGTTTTCGTGCCTTTTTCTAGTTTCTGTGGTGGATGAGCTGGAAGAGGGGGATTGATACAGGTTGGGGGACAACCCTGTGACAGCAGGAGGCTTGGACACTAGAGATTGCTGAAAATTTCTATTTAGATGTCCTCAAATTGCATATCAACCCAAAATGCTCTTGCTTACTTGAAGAGATTCTTACTTGAAGAAGATACCCAGCCTGCAGGAAAATGAAGGGAAAGTGCACTGAGGGCAGCAAATACTTAAAGCAAGAAATATTTGCAAAACTTGCCTTAATTTAAAAGTAAGATTGGATTGCTGAAAACAAATGATACCAGCTGCAGAGGTTGGGCATTCCTGCTGTCCTACAATGAATTGTAGAGTATATTTCACTGTGTTGAATCACTGGAGAATACCCACCCAGTGTGTGCACATTGAAACTAGGATGTAGCTGCCTGTTTTGGTGGTGTCAAACCTCAGTTTGGGGAAGGAGATAATCCAAGTTACTGCAAATCAACTTCTGTTCCTCTGGAGACATTTCTGACTTTTTAAGCTGGGGCAGGGCTCTTTAACCTGAATTCTCTTTCTCAGTCTTGCTCCCACTGGAGTCTGACTAATGCCAGAGCAGCTCAGGCTCTGGAACTGCTGGAGGGCACTGCCAGCCCCATGGCTCTTCCTGGCTGCTTGCAAACAACTCAGGTGCTGTACTCTGTGGTGTCTTCTTAATCTGTTACCTGCAGCTGAAGTGCTTGTGTTTGGTGAACTAAATGCACTGAAACATATTATTGTGTCAGAAGGTGCAATATTTTAGCAAATGAACAGTATAAGAAATTAAACTGTTGTGAGAACAGTTGTTCTTCAGTCAGACATCCCTTCTTTGTATCAAAAACATAAGAGTTTGTCTGATTCTGGAATTAAAATGAACTAGTCCTTGATCACTATTGGTAGCATCTCACTTAGCTCCGTCTCCCAGGTGATTATGGGTATTATGGGTATTAGATGTTTTTTGTAAGGTGTCAGATGGAGTAACTGGGAGCTTTAAAAGAATTAGCAGCACACCCACACATTCTCAAAAAGGGGACCCAGAAACATCCCTCCTATCTGAGCCTGTTTCTGACAGACATTCAGTAACCACCTCTGTTTTGTGTGAAGGAAGCAAACAGCTATCTTTTCATCAGGAATGCTGATGTGACAATTTAGAAAAATAAAACCTCAAAATGGGTTGCTTTCTTCACCACAGCAAGACAGCATTGTTGCTACAACTTCTGGGCTGCTGAGCAGCAAGAAGGTACATATCAGGCACCTGACTTAGATTAAAAAATAAATAAACCACTGCAAAAAAATTATTCCAAGGTTTAAATTTTTGTTCTGTAACTAGCAGCTTCCTTTTAATTAAACAGTAGAGAAATCACAAGTTAGAAATCCAGGTAAGTATGACAGAGGAACCTGAGCAAAAATTACCTGCCTCACAAGACAGAAGGCAACAGAGCTTTCTTTTCCAGAGGAGGCAATGGGAGTAAGCTGGTACCCAGCCCCTTGCCTGCAGGATCACACCACAAATGTGTAGCAAACTCAAAATCCTGGGTTTTGCAGAAAGTCTCCACAAACAGGTGTGGGGCCATACTTAGTATAAATGTATTGATAGTCCTTAACAGACAGCAGTGGTGATGGGGTAGAGCAGCATCCCGAGTGAGGACCCTGCATAAAGGCTGTCCCTGCCATTTGTGCAGCACATGTCCTGCCCAGTGAGTGCTGGGCAGAGAGTATCACTACTCACACTGCTGAGCCCGAGGCAGAGCAGACCCCCTTGTATCCAAACCTTTCCTCTGGAGAGCGCTGAGGAGGGAGCGGTGCAGGCAGAGGTCAGGAAGCGTGCAGCTGCTCTCCATGGTGTGGGGCAGTGAGATTTGGCCTGATGGCAGAGCTCCTGCTGAGGGATGGTGGCTTCTTCCTCAGTGGATGCTTGCATTGTGTTCTGGGTTCATTTTTGTCTTTCCAGATTCAGATACCTAGAAATCCAACCTGAGTTAGTCTCTTAATTTTTCTGCTCTGAAGCCCTTTGGGTCAGGGAGGGGCTGGTGGGGGCAGGAGAAAGCAGAGAAAGAAGAGAGAAGGACAGGTGATTTCAGCATCTGCAGAGTCCAGAGGAGGGAGTGAGGTGCTGCATGTGCTGCAGACATTGCAGAGACCTCAGAGGAACTGGGGGGCTCCTACCAGTCTGCCCTGCTTTCAGGGAGGCCCTTTGGGGTTAGAACTGAGCTAGCCACACCAGCTTGCAGCATCAAAGCCAAGGCTGCTCCTCAAATCATGCCAACCATGGAGTATGGCAATGAACTACATTGTTTGAAAGTCTAATTTATACAAACCTCCACCCGCCCATTAAAAAAAAAATGACATTGCAAATTCTGTGCTGTTGTGAGTTCTGTGTAAAATCAGACTGAAGCAGGAGACATGTTGCTGTTCTTAGCCTTTTAATGTGGTGATGCATTACTCCCAGACTATTGCAAGTTACCTGGGGGCAATAATAGCATCAGGCAAACTTAAAAAGCAAAGAGATAGAATGTAGAAAAGTGGTTGCTATTATTGCATGCAAAGCTTCAGTCAGTATTACACAAGGAAATCTAAAATAGCCAGTGGAAGTTCTGGGCAGTGCTGAAAGATGCTGTCCCCTCACTGCTCCAGTAGCTACACAGGTTGTGGGTTGGGAAGTTCCTGTTTTCTCCTTAAGGGCTGCTTTGTTCTTCTGACCTCTCTCTGGGAAAATGCATCCCCACTACATTTGTGAAAGATAGAAAGCCCTTCCTTACTCTCATTTGTATTTCTTCCGCAGTAATTTTATGAATATTTTAAATTACATAAATTCAGTTTTAGCAGCACTAACAATTTCTATTTCACAGTATCTATGTGGTTCTTTGCTCTCAGAGTTCCCAGTTTCTCTTTTAGGATGACTGGGGAGGTTTCAGCACCTTTCAGATTACTGCTATACTTTCTATACTTTTATGAAGTTTTTTTTATATGTCTTCCCAGCACCTAATCAAACTTTAACTTGCCATAATAATATAGATGATATTCCTTATTTATATGATTTGCAAAAAACCAAAAAAAAAATGTGGTCCATTACCCCCTCACTTAGCATTTTACTGTTATCACAGAGATTATTATAGTCATGTGGTTGCCTGACTGTTCTGTATTTCACTTGTTTATGGCACATGAGTCAATTAAAATGGCACATTTTTCATTGCTGCTAATTAAATTTATAGCATAATCATTACCAGTTGTTTCTGATGGTTTTTCATTATTAATTTTGTTGATAAAAAGTTCTAGTGCTAACTATTTCCACCAATAATTACAAGGTCTAAGCCTCAGCAGGGGTAAGAAATACTTGAATATAAAATTGTTTTACTATCAGTTTGGAGATTTTAATGCTTGGATGGTGATTTGAGAATCAATCATTTCACTCAGTTTATGACTTTGGTTTAGATAGTAATTTTCATCACTTAAGGAAAGTAATCATGCCAAATGCCTCAAAATTAATCTATATTTATGTCCATTTGCAATACATTTATTTGTAGCTGTTAGGCAATTAAAATGTTTTTAGGCAGACACTTCAAAACAAACATTACAAACCCTCTGCTTCCCACCCTCCTTGCAAAGCCATCTCTAAGGAGGGGCACACCTTTGTGCAGGTGTATACATGTCTGTTTGTAGGTATGTCTCTATGCTTGCTCATCACCTGTGCCAAGCTAGGAAGTTCCAGGGGATCCACTCCAGCTACAACCAATTCCTTCAGATCCTTTAAGTCCCAGTGCTTTCACGGCTTAGCACAACTCCAAAATGTGCTCCAGACTCAAAGGAGTGTGGGGGAACTTAATTTTCCTCTCTTCTAGCACAGCGGTCACAAAATTTGCAATATTATATAGCAATGTTGCTAACTGGACTGAAATTACCTTTTTTTTACCTAGCAAACTGTTTAGGAAACAGATTACCAGAATGGTTGAGTAATCTGGTAAATCCAGATCACATCCATGGTAGATATTATTTATGTTATTTTTTGAGTGCAGAACAGTGGTTCATCAGCCTTTTTAAAGTGAAGTAAAATTTTTTGTGAAGAGTAGCACTCTTGAAAAATATTTTTACAACTATGAAATAGGTTTTACCTTTTTATGAGTGCCAGTGTCTCCATACATTATTTATTCTAATAAAGGAATTTTCCAAAAAGCCCCTTTTTTGGGCCCTAGCTAGGCAACTTGCCACTTCAAGACACCCTCGGTTCAGTAATTCTCAGCTTTGTGTGAACATCTTCCTCCAGTGTTTAACCACCCCCATTTTAATCACCCACCAGACCTTTACTGTGGTCCTAAAGACACTATCCCAAATCAGTACAGGTTATTAACTTAGCAGTTCCCTTCTTGTCATGGAAGGGTAATGAAATTTTGTAACACAGCAGTGACAGATGAAAAGCACACAGTGAACCCAAATACTGCTTTCTGCTTGGAAAGGTACACAAGTTCACAAATTCTGTGTGATGTTTGAGGCTACCATGGGGGATTTAACTCTTAGTTTAAATTTGGAACAAATTAGTAAGTGAGCATTACACACTTCATTATACTATCACTAAGTCCAGATGCATAAGTAACTGAGAGCAGGAAAGTGCTGGTGTTGGTGCCTATAAATGCTGTCACCTTCTGTGGCAGAGGTATTAGGCTAAATTTAACCTGCCCTCCAGTCACAGAAACCCAATACACCCTTAATTAGTGCTGTGAATTTCAAGAGGTAAGAACAGAAGTTGTCCTCTGGGAATGTAACACTGTGTAGGACCTTTCAGGATTGTATTTTAGAGGTAGATGTGGCTGTCTGAAGAGTTTAGAATTATCTGTACCTCATGCTTCCTGGTGGGCTACCTGGAGGCATCATCTCTAGGAAGGTTTCTGGAAAGCAACTGCTCAGGTGAGATCCGTGCAGGTTGATTAACCACACCCTGTTTCTGGGTGTGGTTAAGATTCGGGATTTACTCTTTTCCCATCTCCTTGCCCTTTTTTTTTTATTAGGCATGCTCTATATATGAGCTGGTGTTAGGAGCTGGGTTTCCCAGGATCTCAGTGGCCTGGATGGATGTGCAATTGAGAAGATAATAGTCTTATCAGTTCAAGAATTGCCTTTCAGACTCTGTAGGTTGTAATTAATATTTTTTAAAAGATTTTTTTTTCAAACTAAAAAGAAATATTAGCAAAAGCTGCCTGCAAATAAGTATGTGAGAAAAGATTGGAGTATGTTCCTGATTGGAGGGTGAATTTAACATTCAGAAAAGTTATGTCCTCTGTAAAAATCACTTGACTTGCTAGAATATATATTTTTAAAGCGGCAGAATAGAGTCTATTTAACTTGGTAATGTACAAGTGGTGCTATCAGTTGTATGTACAGTATTATATGGGGTATAAAAGAAATATATTCTATGCTATGAAATCTATAAAATTTTATTCAGTCTTTTGAAATGAGAGGTATTGCATGTAGCAAAGTGGAGGACAAGCTATGGAGAGGAGGTGAAAGGAGAAGGAGAAAGGTTACAGAACTAAGCTGGTCAAAGTTAACACAACTGTCTTGCAATTCAGATAGCAGCACAGTTGGCAGTGTTTGAAATTGTGTGCTTCTGAGGGTAAGGCTAAACTTCCAAAGCCAGCTGTTGGAAACTGGGGACTTCAGAAGTACAGGTTGCACATGTCTTAGAATTTTTTGCCTTTCAAATGAAGATTAGTGGTGACTGTTATGTATGACTGGGTGGATAAATAGTGAACTTTTGTGGCAGTATAACCCTTGGGGTTTTTTCTGTGTATAAATTTAATCACAGGTTTGGGTAGTTCTGAGTTAAAACACATTACAATAAAACTATATTCACTTGTATAATAAAACCTATTATACAAGTGAATATTGGGTCCTCTGAGCCCTTGTTTTTTCCAGAAAGGCTGGATTAGAAGTTCTCCTGGCAGCTTTATTTATAACAAAGTACCAGAGAGATAATTTAAATGCTCGACAAGCAAGAGAATGGGGAACATACCTCACAGTTAAGTTTCACTGTAAGTGACACTGCTTCTCCTTTTGCATCTAAATTACACACAGGCCACATAAATCTACTTCAGTCCAGGTATTACAATATCCTATTATAAATCATGTAAGAAGACCTACTTTTGAATTCATGTAGTGTGCTTACAAATTAAGCCAGAACCTGCTTTGTTTTTTTTCCTCCCCAAACCTATACTAGTGCTTACCATAGTGGATTATGGTTTCAATTTTGTGGTCTAAAGATACAAGAGGGTTGTACTTTTCTTTCTGCAAGTAAACGTCAGGAGAATGAACTTTCCACTTCATGGTTCCCAGCCCTTTGAGTTCATCCTTTGTCTCCAGCAAATCAGAGAGTTGTGCAAATATCAACTGTGACAAATTTGCTGGTTTTGCATCTATGCTAAAAGCCTTGATTTTTCCCACTATTCCCTTTCTTTCTTTTTCTTTTTTTTTTTTTTTTTTTTTTTTTTTTTTTTTTTTTTTTTGTGTTTTCTTGGAGAAGGGGAGGGCATAACCCAGTTGCATTTTCTGAAATCCAGCTGTGTGCAGTGTGGTCTTGAGAGCATTTTCCCTAGGTAATGTTCACTCCCTGCTAAACTACCCTCACTGCTGACAACAGGTGTCAGCAGCAGATTATCCTTGCAGAGGAAACAGAGCTGGAGGGAATTACAGATTTTTGACAGAGATAGCAATAGGGAAACCAGCAAATGCTTTTGCTTCTAATGTGAAATCCATGAAAGCTAATGCTTCTGGCACCACATCTCAAGGTTAGTGGCACTCAAGAAAATAGGGAAAAGAGCAACTCAAATAGTAAAGCCAACTGTCTTACAAATTGATGCTGAATTGTCTGAGAGTCCTCAGTCTGGAAAGAAGGTTGAAAGAGGCTTAGTCATGTTTGATGAAGCCATGAAGGCAGTGGGTAAAATAAGTGCAGAGTTACTATTAGGATCCAATTCTGTGTTCTTTTCATGGGGCTCTGCTGCCTTTATTACTCTGGATTATCTTTTAGTGCTTGGATACTCCAGAGGAACAGATACAGATGCACTTGTTTTTAAGCAGTGTATGTGAAACTTCCCCCTGGATACTTAAACAGGAAAGAAATGGTGTGTTGAGTGAATTTAACTTAAGGAGAAGCCAATAGCTATCTCCCACAGAATGTGTTACTAAATGAAATAAAGAGTTTTCGAGTTTTCTGAAGTCTTTCAAGTGTGTTCACTTTTCAAGAAAGTCCTCATTGTTCTTTGTAAATAAATTCCACAATCCTAGCAGTGCAGGAGTTTCTTAATCAGTTGACATTGTAATTGTCTTAGGGTAATCTGTTTTCACATGCAAATTCAGTTCAAGATGCTGAAAAGGGATTCATGTAGGCTGCCAGAAAATGCATGGGAAACATGCTGTAGCTTTTCCAAAACACTTAAGCAGAAGAAATTCTCAGGCAGTGGGGGGAAGACTCCCACTTGCAAGATTTTTATGCCAGAAAAATCTGTATCAAGGGCAACTACCCCCATCCCCAAACCAATATATACAGTGAGAAAATGGTACAAATGTGCTACCAAACAGTTATATATATATATATATATATATATAGCAAAGTTGTGGATTGAGTGCTTACATGTCTTCTTTTCAGGTGCTCTTTATTACTGTGCATACTGTGAACATAAGATTATGTAGTATAATAGAAGACAGGCATAATGTGAATGAAGCAGTAAAGCTGGAAAATAGAAATTGGCTATCTTAGGCTGTATAAACACAATACATTGATTGTATTTGTTCTTTAAAAATTATTTTAAGAAATGCAATAATTATTATGTTTTGTGGTTACATTTTAGGATCTTACGTAGTTAGCACATCTGCAAACCACCCCTCTTTGAAAGGTCTGATAATGTACACCTATCCTCCAAATAAGCCATTCAGAACATAAGTAGTGCTTGAAGTTAAATGCATTCTTAAATGCTCTATTTAATAGGAGTGGTGAAGGTATATGCTGCCATGCTTTTCTGAATGAGGATCTTACTGATGAGTTTGGCACTGGGCAGTTAAACAGGCAGTACTTGGCACTTCACAAACCATTACCTTGAATTTGTCACCATCTGTAATGTCATTGTCTATACAGCCATGAAAGTGGCACTGTCAGGCATAATGTGAAAACAATAACAGTCTTTAGTTTCTCTCACATTTTTTGAAGGCTTCATGAGTGAACTGTAGAAGTAAGGAAAGACACTGGTTTAAAAGCAGAATTGAAAGTCCATAGCTAACTTTCTTGCTAGCTTTTCTCCTACCTGTGGGCAGGTGATTCCCTTGCCCTCCAGCTTTATTAACTGGTTTGAGTGCTGGAAGGCATACCTTAAATATAAAGCAGCATGAAACCATCAGCTGTAGCATTACTGTGTTACAAGGGGCAGTTGGACCAAAGATAATACTTGCTCTATCATGTCCATACCTTTAAACATGCTGTTTTGCAGTCAGAGAAAGGAGTCCTTTAAAATAAAATAATAAAATCCCTCAAGCCTGAGTTCCAAATAGATTTAGAATTACTATGTTCACAGTCACCTAGTTCTTGCACTTTTGTCTAGACACGTGTATTGATCAGTGTTTTAGAGAGTGCATGAGCGAGTAGATTTCTGGTCAGATCCTGCACCACTGCTTTGTGTTCCTGCATTTTGTGTTTTTCTGTGTGAAAGGGAAGTCCTCCATGAGCTCCCCTTTGTCATCTAGGTCTCAAGTAGAGAGGACCCCACAGGCTATAGCGGTGTTGCAGTCTCCCATAACCCCTGGGTACAGAAGCACAGCAGCTTTTAATTTGACCCCTTTAGAGCCTCTGGCCTCTGCACTTCTCTTTCTTCCCCTGAAGGAAATGGTTAGGTGGAAAAGGTACTCTGGGCCCTATTATCACTTACATAGTTACTCTTATTCTAAAATAATTATATTGAATAACATATGGGCATATTTATGGCCAAATCTCCAGCTCTGAAAACTCCCAACTCCTTTGTAGGGCTGATCTGGAGAAGAGTGATATTGCTTCCAAGCTGTGCTTTGCTGTGTTTGCCTGAAACAAGCACCATTTCTCCCAAAAGGTTCCTACTCCTCGGTTAAATGTTGACAACTCAAAACCAATTGCTAATTCCTTATGCCTCCTGGTATAGCTGTAAACATTTTCCCATTGTTTAGCCTACTGTGTGCAAGGTACCATGCATAATTCCACTGGAAAGCCTCTAAAATCATATATTGCCTACATAAAATCTTTCCAGACATTTGCTTCCTAGTGTGCTTTCGGTCCTTAGTCCTAACAGTCTTAACTCCACATCCCACAAAGTCAGAGCAGGATTTTGTGGAGACTACTAAGAACTGTAAAATGTGAGCAGCATAGAACTTGGAGATGGAGAAGCTTATTTTTCTGTTGCTTCTTATGTAGACCAGAGCCTGTTCTGCCTAAAGAATTGCACAGTGCAGAAGTTGTGCCTGCCTGACCTTGGTGGCAGTGCCCTGAGGGGGTCATCCATCAGCTGGGAGCTGGAAGATCTCATCTGTGTAACAGCGGTGTTCTGCTTGGTGCTGATACCACTGAACCTGAAGCAGGACTAATGGAAAGAAAGTGATACAGGTGGACCAGATGCCAGATGGAAGATTATTTGCTGCAATGCTGCAGTTGCACAGAAGGAAGAAATGGACAGTTCCTTTTGGATTGCCTGTTTTTTGATATGAGAAACATATTTGTAATCTGCCTCCTCCATACAGTGGTGAGAATAAAAGGCGGTTTCTGAATTCTGGTCTCATGCCAAATTTTACGCGATGTTTTGAAATTGCTCACTTGTTTTAAAGAGCTAGAAAATGTTTTAGAGTTATTTGAGGGGATTATGCAGGAGGCAAAACAGCATCTACCCAGCAAAATACTTAAGTCACTCAGTTGTAAAGAACTTAAAAACTTATAAACCCTGCTCCCCTCCCATCTTAGGGGAAAAAAAAGGAATGGTAGAGCTTGGTCTTCTGTGGAACTGGAGTTCAGAAGTGCTTGGATTTATTGCTGCTTCAAGCTTGTCCGAATCTGAACTGATCCTAATAAAACCAACAGGATATAATCAACAAGAAATAGTAATCATATGACATTTAATCAGTGCAGGGACCATGGATGTGGAATGTTTATGGTATGTAATGGAGCAAGGGTTGAACATCCTCCCACAAGTGGGAAGCTGAGGCTGCACGACATGGTCAGTGCTGCAGGGCTCAGTGTGGTTCTGCAGGACAGAGTGACACAGGTTCATGCACAGCTGACTTCAGGTAAAAACCCTAGAAATCTCAGTGCATGATGAACCCAGGTATCCCTGTATCCACTTGGTGCATGTGTCCTGAGTTTTAGCTTACCTGTGCTGATGCAAGTTTAGAGTACTTTGGTGTAAGTCAATGAAATGCTAGTGATGTGCCATGAATATGGCAGAATAACTTCTACTGTTTCAGCACTTCTTGAAAATGTGGTACCAGCTACTTCTCATGAGAATGGTGCGTGTTGTGTGAGGAGCTTGCTCTGCTAGGTGCCTTTTTTAAAATTCTGAGCTCCTGAAGAAAAATGCATAGATTCAAAGCACAGTAACTCAGATAAAAATAATTTCATTTTTTTCATATGGCAGCTATGTTTGGAAAAATTTTCAGAAGTTGTGCAAGTTTCCCTACAAAATCCAAATGGAAAAAAAATTGATGGAAATTTTTCTCTAGAGTGCATTTGTGAGAAGATCAGGCTTTGATAAAAGAAACTTCCCCCTGCTAAGGGGTGACAGTTGTAAAAAGAATGACCTAATTTCAGCAACTCAGAAGAAAAAGCCTTAATGTCAGCTGTCCCCAGGAGATGTGATCTTGCAGCTTTGACAGGAATTCTTACAAGTGCACTCTCCAGAAAGTAAAAAACCTGAATGTTTCTGTTACAGGTTTCAATGCTGGCAGACTTTAAAAAATGTTCTCTGCTCTTTTGGACTCTGCTTAGCTGACAGTTGTGTGCTTTTTTCTTTTCAGAACAAGTGCCTAGATTATCTACACAGCCAAAAGAGAAATACAAATCTTATGCTATTGTATTCCCACCATGGGAAACTACCCAGTTTTAATCAGGATACGAGCAAAAGTCAGGTATTCATAAGATCTGTTCTTCCCATAATCTCTCATATGAGTGAATGGAAAGGGACTGGAGAATAGCATAAAATTACCATCCATCTTGAAAATCCTCCTAGCTAATTTGATAAATTAATCTTGTTTTTTCTAGGAATTTCATCCCTGGTCTTAACTTTGATTTATCCATGCAAACCTTATGACAGTTTGTATGACATGGTGCTAGTAAACAGTCTGGAACAACTGTATCCATTGTGTATTTTACACTGTATCTGGTTTTAGTGGGATTTTTTTTTTCCTTAAAACTAAACTATCATGTGACAAGTTGGCTGGCAACTTAGGAAATGACTGGATAGTTAAACAATGTTGGCATTGAAGTCTTACCCTTGCAGTTTTAGATTACTGTGAAAATGATGGAATACTGTTATTGTGGTTAAAACAAGAACTCCTTGCCATCTGTGCAGTGATATCGCCATAAAGAAACAGGTATATTTTTCTGCTCTGCTTTTGTCATATATTATTCATATTATGTTTGAGAAGTAAAATTAATTTTTTAGCGGATGCTTCCCATATGAATTTTATCTGTTAACTATTATGAAAATCTGATAAACTTGCATTGTTTTTTTCATGCTTTTTCATTTAGCAGAGGAGGATTTTTTTTTAGTTGTGCCATAGCTGCAATCAATCTTTTAATGGGAGGTGAGACAAAACCTGCATGAAAATAGTTTTAACCAACAGACTGTGAAAGAACTCAGGTAAGGTGAATGTTAAAAATAGCGAAGGCACAAACTAGAATATATTTTATCAAGTTTCTCTTAATATTTCATAGCACTTCAGCCTTTTCTATCAAAATTGCTTTTTACTAAAAAAGAAGCAAATAGAAATGATTAAAAAGTTCTGATAGTTCTTTTGTGCGAATTAGTGCCCTACACTATGATTTGGCATAATTGGCTATATTTGTATTTCTATTTCTCTTCCTGTTTTGGAGAAAGATAAGAATAACTGTTTGTAAAACACAGTGGGCAAGAAGCGCTTTCCACATCCTCTAGGCAATAATATTGTGCCTTGAAGCATGACTAACCTGTCACATTGTATAAGATTGCATAGCTGCAAATTTTATTGAATACCAGTAATTTCTTTCTTTAGTGCCTGAATGCAGCTTAATATCTCTTATCTAGTGACTTGAAGAACTGCTAAGTCCTGGTGTTGTGATGCTGGAGAGACTGTGGTGTTTTGAACATCCACAGCGCAGCTCTTGGGTCTCTTCTTGAAGTTTGGGGTAAATGTAAAACCTTGTGCAAGACTGATGCAAGCTTTGTCTTTTGGTGAGCTTTTGTTTGTCATATTTGTTCCTTACTGGTCAGTTTTCCCTAGCTGTTAGTTAATAAATAGTTAATAGAGAATAGCACTTTAGTCTAGGCTGTGGGGATTGACATGGCTGACTTGTTCTCATCACCCCTTGCTGGTGTCTAGCCCTCTTCCTCTTCCTCACCTCTCAAGTTTTGTTTGAGTGCTGTGTCTCCAAATCTGATGAATGATTACAGATGTCTAGGAAGCTCTGCATCCTTCTGGTCTGGGTGTCCTGATTTTAAAGGATACCTCCACCTAATGTTGGGATTGCAACCTCTGTCAGTTGCTTGCTTACGGATGGAATGAGTCTGTATGAGAGACATGTGAGCCTGGCTGGCTGCCCTCACCCTGCTTTCAAAGCTGGTATCTCACAGCCCTGTCAGCTCTGTGCTCCGGCTTTGGAGATCCTACTGCTGACTGGGAAATTGTGCAAATTGTTTTCTAAGCTCCAGTAGGGTTCATATGGTCATGGAAATACTTTTCCATAAAGAGAGAAAGGGTAGATGATGCCCTTCCTACATGGAAACAGAGCACAGGAAGAGAAAAAGCACAAGGGCAACTTCAAGCATGTATTACTTTATAGAGTTAGGCTGTACCTGAAGGTCGTTCAGCTCAAGTAATATTAGAGGTTGCTAGTGAGTATAGTGTATGCTCTGTCTTATCCTAATGTGCTTTACAATTATCATGTTGTAGGCTGGGCTCATTGAAATCTTAATGTCAAGGTGTCAGGGGAAGAGCACTCAAATTAGGTTAAATGGAGAGATGGCTGTGAGTGCTGTGATTATCACTGAGGTAAAGCTAGGTTGCCGTGTCATGAGTAATGTACTGCAAATTGATACAATGACCAATTTCTTCTCTAAGCCTGTATAGAACTGCAAAATGCTAACTAAAGCATTATCTTGGTTTTCATTAGTAGTAGCTAAATATTTATTCTTAGGTGAATTGCACTGGCAAGACAAAGAGTTTATGCTTCTGGATGAGTATCTTTTTGGAATATGCCTGGTAGGCAGGCACATAGACTAAGAGAAGAGTTAACAGATGCTGTGGATGTTGAAGAAATGCAAGCAAACATTCTTCATTTATTGTGAAGTCCTTCTGTGCTGCAATTACAGCTAGGATGGCAATCTCCAGGAAAGTATTGAATTGGGTCAATAGCTAAAAAGGCTTAAGAAGAGACATTGATGACAGCAAGTGCTACATATACAGGAATTAAATGGCAGCATGGTGCTGAGTGCAATAGGCTTTTAAATGTTGTAAGGGTGCCATTAACATATAAGTAATAATACATTAGAGAAAATACAGTTATCATGAGATGATGAGTATTTCTCAGATACCTTAACAGGCATTAGTCTCAGAGGACTGCTTCTAATCCTATGGGATTGATTACTCTGTGGTAGCTATATTCCTGGGAATTATCTTGTACAGTAGCTATTAAAAATATCTTAGTTATTATTACTTGAAGGAGCTGTGCAGCTGAGTGCTGTCATCACTAAAAGACTGCTGGTATAAGCTTTTCAGACATTTGTTTGTCCTCCCATCACCCCCTGCTAGGATCTTGCAGAGCCAAGCTGAATCCTGTTCTGTGGTTAAAAAGTAAACAAAAATCCTGTGTCAGGTATTCTCATTCATGTGTGGGGCAGAGCAGGGCTGTTGCTTCAGATTCATACTGTACAGTAACTGTGGGACAGGAGTTACTAAAAAGGTTGAGTTTTTCCCCTGGAGTTAAAATTGACAAGTAATCTATTTTAAAGGTGAGGAAGAGTCACCTGCCTTGGGGCTGCCTTTCAGAGAAAGAAGATAAGATTTTTGACAGAAGTAGAAATTTGGAGGAGCCAAGGCAGATAGGGTCCCACCAGATAAGTCATTGGGACTGAGCACTGTTTGCTTGCCAGAGATCAAGAAATTGAAGTACTTTACATTTACAGGCAGCTTGCCTGCCATGTGACACGTGGGAACAAAGGAAGCCTCAGCAGCTCTGTTAGTGTGTTAGAGTGTTTTTCTGGACTGAGGGTTTAAGTGTCTGGGCCCACACCACACTTCCAACACCTACTGACCTTGTTAAGAGCCTGGCCTCTCACTTTTCTCCCAGTCTGTCTGCAGCCTTGCCTGAAGCCATGGGGTTGTGGGATCCCGGGACAGCCTTTAACTTCTTTGCCAGTGCCTGACTAACTCCTGCCATACCCTTTTCATTTGGTTGCTTCCCAGTGAGATCTTTTCTTCTGTTTACTGCTGATGTGTGTTTGGGGCTCATTAATAAATGTGAGTTTTCCATATCAGTAGAAAAGGTCTGTAAGTGATCTTGGAGAATAATGTAGATCAGGGAGGAGCATGCTGTGCTGAACAGCTTGGGCTTCTGCTGCACTTTTCCCTGCACTTCCCCCCATGGTTTATTTTTATTTAGGTGCAGCAGTTAAAGGATGATAATAATGTATATCCCAATACCTTTCTG
Source organism: Parus major (assembly GCF_001522545.3). Classification (NCBI taxonomy): domain Eukaryota; kingdom Metazoa; phylum Chordata; class Aves; order Passeriformes; family Paridae; genus Parus; species Parus major. The sequence goes on along the minus strand of NC_031774.1, from coordinate 26,990,727 downwards.
ATGCCTCCTGCAACATCTGAAACTGCAGGTTTTTGCAAATGCTGCAGTCCTTGTGAATGACTTGGAGAGGAGAGAGTTGCTTACACTGTTTGAATAAGCCCAGTGACACAGATACTGTTCTGTGTAAGTTTCATTTGATGTTATTCATGGAAATGTGACTGAGAACTCCAAGTGCAGCCTGTGTGCAAGGTTTCCTTCATAGCTTTGGCAATGCATCTTAATCTTGCTTTTTAGAAATTTCCTGTGCAATTTCAGCCTTGGACCTCCTCCCCATCCTGGCTATTACCAGGCATGTAAACATGCATGCATGTACACAGCTCTGGCAGTGTGCCTCCCTTGTGCCACGTTTTTATTCCAGCCCTAAGCTTCCAAATTGATCTGCAACATAACTTGGACCTAATCTACAGCACAGCTTATTGCTGCTTGTAAACCAGTGTTGATGTTCAAGTCTGCAGTACTGTGGCAGAGGACACAGTGTAGATTAACATGGAGAGGAAAAGCATTTTACTAGCCTAAATTAGCTTAAAGGTACACTTATTTCTCAATGTTGTAACAAAATTTTAATCAGGAAGGACAGGACACTGTTCTTGGGGTAAGAGGTGTCCAGGAAAAATGCAGTGCTGAAATTTATGCTGATAACAAAATGAAGCAGCCCTCTCTAAACTGTGTGCTCACATGTTTGTTGTGTTGTTTATGATCAGTGACTGTAGCATAGAAAATGGAGAAGGGTGTTGTTCATTTACAGTGATCAATGACCAGTGATCAAAACAGTGCCAAGGAGAGAGAAACTGCTGCTGAACAATGAGTAAATTTGGTGTGATTTTTGTTTTGTGCACTGAAACCTTGAGAAATCCAGTTCTTGTACCAGAGGAGATCCTGGTAGAACCTGTGTGGTGAAAGGAAATATGGGCAGGCTTTGGGCTTTCCAGGTCTTTGTTGAGTGACACTGGGTAAAATTCTAGCAGAGAACAAGAACTTGATTTTCATTTGATTTGATTTGCTCTGGTGTACTGAATATTGCCAGTAGCAATAGATTCAGCAAATATGCTTTCTTAGGTCAGTGGGGCCACAGGAGTGCTTTATAAATTGTCTGTACTTTAATGCAAATGTGTATAGAGCTTCAAAGGTACTTCTTTAACTGTACAATTTTCCATTAAGTTTTTAAGTAGTTAAAATAAATGTTATTGTCAAATGGACCAGAGTTTGATAGCAACCTCTGTTTTAGTGTACTCTTCAATAGTTTGAGATATTTTCTAAAATAAGCATGCAATTTTCAGATGTTGCTTTGAAAGAAGAAGTGCCTGTTGTCTAGGTGTTGAATAAAACAAGTGTTCAGGATAATAGAATGCATATGTAACTACTTCCTTTGCTCTCAGTGTTAAAAGGAACACTTAAAGTGAAAAAAAAACCAAACCAAAACCCTAAACTGTTTAGAGTGGGAAGAAGCTGACAGGTATAGAGTAGTGACAATGCAAACAACAACAAAAACAAAATACAGAACAAAATACAGCACTTTTTTCATCATCTGAGCTGTCAGAGAAGAGATGTGACCAGCAGTCTTGCTGTAATCAGCTAAGTCACTTCTCAGAACACTGTCACAGACTCTGCTGTCAGTTCTTTGCCAAAGGCAGTTAATATATTCCCCACAAAATGCACAGCTAAAGAAAATGAGCAGTCCTCTGAAATGGGGGTTCCAAGGAAAAAGACTTGATTTTTGCAATGCAGGCTTTTTTTTTTCCTCAGATGAACTGAACATATTGCTCAATTAAAAACTTGTACTTGAGAAAATTGCTGAAGCTATGTAGCTCAAAGTTCAGGTGGCTGGAGGCTCTAAAGGAGGCTGAAACACTGAGAACAGCAAGGCATTTGTTTATTTTCCAATCACTGTGCAGAGATGTGCCCTCTGTGATATAAGATCCTAGAGATGTGCCATGGCTTGGGTTTTTTGTGAGTCTGCTCTCAGCTGGTAGGCTTTCTCCTGAGGGAGAAGGTAAGTGAAGGGTTCCACAGTGCAGACACATTTGCTCTACTTCAGTCTACCTAGCCTTCTGAGGCTTTCAAGTTACTAGATTTGGGAACCAAAGTTACCTCACTACCGTGACTTGCTGCTTAGAATTTGGTGTTTCCAGAGTCACCTGCACAACCAGAGAGATGCTGAGAGCCACACTGATTGTGGGTGGCTCACATCTGGAAAAGAGGAAAGGTAGGGGTTTTAGCTGGTAAACCATTATCTTTCTCTAAAACACCACTGCAGTGCTAGAGGTCAGATCTAGAGGAGCAGAAGATGAACAAACAAAAATGCTGTGTGCAAGTGTCCACTGCACATCTTGCTCCCTCACCTTGCCGTAGCCTGAGCCTGAAGGGAGCCTTGCTAGAGTGGCTTCAGGTGTTATTACTCTGTGTGTTACCCTCTGCACAAGAGACTGGACAGAGTATGTGGTCCCAGCCTCAGCTGCAGCTCTTCAGAGCCCGGTGTTATAGATTGAAGCTATTCTGACATGGTGTTTGCACTAAGACATAAAAAGACAATCTGCAGTCTGATCTGCTTCTGCAGACTTTTCTGGGGGAATTTGCAAATCCTACCATACACACAGCTGAGGGCACTGGTATCCTAAATTGCTGCAGCAACCCCACATTATCTGCAAATGTTCCTCCTTGCTCAGGGAAGATTGTGAGCTTGGAAACACTGAGCAGGTGCTCAGCATGGTGGGATGGAGACAGGGCCAAGTAATGCAACACCTTTTCCTTTGCCACACGGTGCTATGGCTAGGTCAACCTGCCTCTTTCAGCTGGGACATTCCTTGCAAGAGGAGTGCCTTTTCTTCATTTCCTGGAAGAACCTGCCAAAGGAGCTGTGGAGAGCAGAGTGCTCTGGGAAGCAGAGCTGCACAGAGGGCTTGGCCAGGCACCCTGCAAGAAGCTGGTGCAATGGTAGCATGGGCACTTGGAGAGCTCCAGGTTTCCTCACTGTTGCTGCTTGCAGAGTGCTCTCCTGAAAGGCTGACTGCCTCAGCAGCTGCCTCTCATGTCCTCTTAGGGAACAGCATGTGCAGAAGGTATTTAGTTTTATTATCTAAGATAGTTGCTACTAATTAAAGATTGTAAAAAGCTTTCAAATTAGGTGCAAATTGAATTTTCCTTTTAAAGCCTGTAATGGAGGTGTGTTGCTAATTAAAGATACTTAGCTTGGCTGTGCAAGAGTCATTTTATGTGCCTTGTCTGTGCAGGAAGCTGCATCCATTTCCATTAGCTGTCCCACATGCATGGATGGGCGAGTCAAACTTGATTTGTCCACATTAATACACGCAGCAGGTTCCAACAGGACTGAGGAGGCACAGCCTGTCCCCAGGAGCCCAGTACGCCTGTGGCAAGAGCTGGGGGTCCACCTTGTCCTTATCCAGAAACAAGTGCTTTTCTTTTTGAGAGGCTGGAAATGCTCACTGGCAAAAAGCCACTGGTCTTGGGGAGCTGCTGGAATGGTGGTGGCCTGTCCCCCTCCCTGATGTTTACTGAGGCAAGGAAGGAGCTTGTGAAAGCCCAGGGCTTGCTCCAGCTTTTATCTGTTTGAGTGATATTTTGGCATTCTATTTCAGTTGTGTTGGGGAAGCATTTTTAAAATCCAAGAGAGGATGAGCAAGGAATTTTCCTCTTCATCTCAGATTGCTGTCTGTGACTTGAAGCAAATGCTAGGTTTAATTCCCTGGCCTATGTCTGAGTCAGAGAGGTTCTCCATCTTCTTGGGGTTTGCTTTTCTGTAACTCCTCGCCCAGCTGTGAAGGTCACCTGAACTGTTGCCAGCCAGGTAAGGAATAGGTTTGTATAGCAATTTTTCTCTTCCAAAATGCTGTTTTATGCTCACTGCTCATTCAGTTAATTAGAGCAAAAATCAAAGGTTCATGTCAGTTGCAATTGGAAATGTCCCTGGACTAAGTTTTGGACTCCCAGAGCTAATAGTAGCAGCAGTTGGTGTTATATTTATAGCTTGCTTCTGCCTTAGTGATGATAAGACCTAATTCATAAAAGCAATTTAGTGTAAAATAGGCACTAAGAGTTTGTAAGAAACAGCATCCTCTAACATGCATACTCACAAGTTATTTTAAAATAAGTTGTGCAGATAGATAAAGTTGAAAAGACATAACACACTTTTCCTAAATTTCTGTTTTAAAAGAGAAAAACATCCAAGTCACATGTTTCTACAATTCCTTGAGATCCTTATTGAGAAAAATAGAAACTTGTAGAAGGGCTGCTACTGGTTTAAGAGGCCAGATTGACCTGAGACAGTGCAAAAAAATAGAGCATAAGATTTATCCCTCAACAGCATGCTTTAAGAGACAGCATCTCAAGTCCAGCTGCTGCTTGCACAGCCCCATTTGACTGGCTGTGGAGGGCAAAGCAGGCTGTGGCAGGGAGGTGGCAGAGGAGCTGTGGCTCTATCCCCACTTGACCTCAGCTGCTGAGGCTGGTTGGTTGAATAAACTGCAGGAAAGAGATTTCTCATTTTGCTTTCCACAGGAGGAAATTCTGATAAATTCTGATAAAGAATTAGCAGATAAAACACCAGTAACAAGGATAGGAATACAAGTATAGGAGGCTAAGTGCAGGCTTTGGAATATATTGTCCCAAATTTGTGATGCAAGGTCTCTTCTAGAATCCCACTGCCCACCTCTGCCTATATCTGCAGCCACTCACCGGGTGTCTTCCCTCAAAGAAGGGGAGAGTAGGATATTTTATGCTAGTTTAGTTTTCAGTTCACAGAGGTCTCAATCTAAAAAGACAGACTTTTTTGGTATTTCCATTTGGGACAGAGCTATGTAGCAGCAAACCCCTGTTTGCACTTACATCACTAAAAAAATAGTTTTGAGCTCAGCAACTGGGGCATGCCAGAAGTTGCCTTTAGCATCATTCAGATGAAGGAAATGCACCAGGTTACACGTATCATTTTTGAATGACTGAAACATCATTAGTTTTAAATAACACAAGAGATCTGAGGAAGGCTGTAGTAAAGAAAAATACAACAGTAAATCAGAATAATACTACTTGTGGGCAATTGATTTCTGTACATCCTTGTGCAGAGGATATAGCAATTGTTGTTGCTCAAAGACTTTCATCTGCCAAAGCTTAGCTGTTGGCAGTGGCAACCAGTCTAGTTCAGTGGTTTGGCATGAATGTATTCCTGCCTCCTACTCATCATAGATCCTTTAAACTGTTCTGTTCAGCTAGGTAATACTCAGCATGCTGTAAATATCTACTTAATCATTTGTCAGTATTTTCTCAATAAATTGGTGCCGAAGTGACCTGAAATTTTCTGTATACCTAAGATTGACATATGTGGGAACAGAGCAGTGAGGAGTGAACAAACTGTGCACACAACTTAAGTGTTATGAGTTATTACACTTTCACAGAAATGCTCATAAACACTAATGAAATGCAAACTTATCAATGAACATGATTAGAAAATACTTGGAGCTGTGATTATAAAAATATATGGAAAACCTGAGATTTTATCATCAAGAGGAGTTTTTTAATAATAAAGGAATAACAAATTAAAATACGTTGTGGTATTTTATGGAGGAAAAACTTTGTGGCCCAATGCCTGTTGAAACTTCCATGAACACGAAAACCCTCACAGAACCACTGAAAGACACTATATGGTAACTGAGCACTTTTAATTTCTAATAAAAGGGAACAGCTGTTGAAAATGTCACAAATTTAGTGTGATTTATTCTTAAATCTGCCACATGAATGGGTGGTGTGAAAAGTGAGGGTGATTGTGAGGTGCCTACCTGTGTTTGTGCTGTGTGAATGGATATTTCAGCAAATACTGAGTAAAACTGCAAATATGGACTCCTGTAGTGTTTGAAGTCTTTACTATGGTTCCCTTAAGGAAAAGCCAGCATTAACTTGGAGAGGTACCCTGTGGCACTCACCTATTAAGGTGATAGTTCCTTTTTCATTTTTTGATTAAGTTATGAAGCATGTATTGATCATATTGGAAACAATGTGACTTTTTCCATTGTCTGAAGTTGAGGGTAAGCTTCCTGTGAGTTTCTCAACAGGTAACCCAATTAATTTTAAATAATGAACTCTGGGCTTTTTGTCCTTCTGTTCAAGAATTTGCCCTTCCCTGTGCCCCAAATGTTTACAAGCAGCTGTCTTCCAACTCTGTGCACTACAACCAGCTAGAGCTTTTCCTGTGTCCTGATTCACAACCAGCTGTGTTGGAACCTTGGCAAGGGCAGCAAGCTCTGAAGCAGAGGCAAGAATAGCCCTGAACTGGGATGAAGGCATGTAACTGGTGCTGCTCTAAAACTGGCTGCACTGCAGACTGCTGAGAGAGGAAAGGTGTGTTAGGTAGTCTGGTGAGTAGCAGAAACACAGCTTCTCTCAGGTTTGCATCTCCAAATTGACTGCAAGTTCTAGCAGGAACTGTTCCCATGTATCTGGGTCATACATAAAGTCTCTCCTGTGTGCATGTTTGAAGGCAAACAGGTGTTGAGTGCTCCCGGCAGGAACTCCCACAGCTGCGGTGCTGACGTGAAGGATGAACTCTCTAATATGTAACCAATTGTTTTTGTAGAACCAAAGAATTGTCATTGTATCTCATATCACCCAACCCCACCAAATGTGGGTGTGACCGTGGGTTCAAGAGCCCTACAGATAGCAAGTTTCATAAGGAGCATCAAATATATAGAGCAAGACTGAATAAGCCAGTGGTTTTTGGAGCCCTCTCCCTCCTGACTGTGTTTTGTACTGCTCAGAGAGCTCTCCAAGCTTGGGACTAGAGAGTGACAAGTTCTTGTACTTTCAGAGGAACAGGTGTGTGGTGGGGAGCAGGATGACAAAGGAGAGGAGGAAACTGAGGCAATTGGAGGCAAAGATGCAGCGAGATGGGAAGTAACTTCCTGTGAAGTCCAGGGAACTGGAAAGGGGAGCTGCATGTTCTCAAGTAAGAGAATCCAAATTCCTCTCTTACTACATCTGGAAAGCAAAGGCAAAATGCTTGTGACAGTCACTTGTTGCTAGTAACAGGGTAGTAGGAAAGACAGAAATCTAACCAAGATGGGAAACAGCTGATACCAGGAAGATGAGCATTAAACCCTCAGGGTGACCTGAAACTCAGAGGCTGATAATGCAGTGATTCAGTGACACAAATCTTTTCATCCAGGTATGTTGAAGTTGATATTACATTGAAAAGGTTGTTGCTTACTCAATGGATTCAGGATAGCAACAGAAGTAACCAGACAAATGATACATGGAAGTTGGTGGCTAATCTTTTGTCTGAATAAGGACTATGAGCAGAGAATAAAGATCTATAATTGTTTTGTTTTTTGTTTATTTTGCAGCATTAGTTGCTTGACCTGAAAACCTGTCAGTAGCCTATATATAAGAAGCCTAATTCTGATAGCAGTGTTAAATGTGAAGAAGCAGTCCTCTCTGATTATGAACTTGATTCGTGAATATGAAAGGAGGCAAACTGGTATTGAATTTCTGGTAGAGACCAACCCATCTCATCCAGCATGTTGGAGAGCTACTCAGGTCTGGGATGCAGTCTAGAGTAATCCCCTTCCAGCAGCTCATTTATGTGCTAGAAGACACTAGTAAATACCTGCTGGCCATGCTCATATTAACAGCCTTGAACACTCTCAGGAGCACCAGCTTTGAAATCACCATGCAGTGTGCAGTCCCTTGGTCTTCCGTCTGGCTCTTCAGCCATGAATTATTGATGGCCTTCCACCCTCCTCTCCCACAGAGCTCTTGTGCACTGCTGAGCAGAAGCAGGTGCAGAGGCCAGCGTGGAGCCGGAGCTGCTGATCTCTGGCTGTCAGGTCTTGTTTCTTTTCATGCATACTTCCTAGAACTAATAGGGGCCACTTGATATTGGTACAAAACTGAAGAGGGCTTGCAGAGATCTTTTTCTTTTTTTTTTTAACTTCTTTATCCAGTTACTCAGCCATTACTAATTTTCTTATGAGTGTCTTACTGGTGGGTGAGAAACACAGAGCTGTGTCATGCTGAGTTGACTCCAAGTCTAAGGATTCTGTTGTCTCACCACCTGGTTAAATAACAGATCTATGCAGTCTTGTGTTTTCTGCCTTTGTGCTTCAGACAGCTAGTGCTGTGAGATATGTTAGATGGAGGATAAGTGTCTAATTCCTGTTGATTTTTCACTGCTGTTGCTTTTATTTGGTTGTTATTAATTAAGTTGTTAGCATTAAGTACCAAATCCTGCTCACTCACTTTGACTTATGGTAAAGTAAGTAGTGACAAATCTGTCAATGCTACTTATTTCAGAGGATTACTTTACTGTCTTGCTTAGTCCCATTTACATAGAACATAAAATATCACTTCTAAAGGAATGCTCTGTATTAAAAATAGTGAGGAGAAGTAGTTCACGGTATACCCTTTGCATTTAGTTTTTGTTGTGAAAACATGAACAGACCCAGCATTCAACTGTGGTTGAGTAAAGAAATTTCAGTTGACACATGCTCATTCATATTTGAAGATGGATTTTTTTACAGTGTTTGTGTATATATTTGACATTAGACAAGCATTCTCACACAGGTGAGAATTATGTGCATCTGTCCTTAGAGAAGCATTTTTCTTCAAATAAGTGTTCTTGGCTATTTGCAGGTTGTGGGGTTCATGTGTTAACAGAAGGATCCACATTTGGTCTTTCCATCTTAACAAAAAAGTGACATCATGTCAGAGCAAGAAACTGCTTGGTTTGTAGAAAACAAAGACAAAAACAAAACAAGAGAGGGGAGTAACTGAATTTCACTGAAGAGTTACTGAAGCTTACTGAAAAGCTCATTACTCCATCTACCTGAAAAATATAGTAACTTTTTGGCTTCAGGAGCTGATCAAAATGAAAAACCTTCCTCAAAGCTAGTTTTTAGCTTAAGACATCTGTATCTACTCTCTGTTAGCAGGTTAAGAACAAAGTTCCCCGGGAGTCTATAATCAAGATGTTTAAATGTGAAACATGTATTTATGGTGTTCAGCTAATTAAAGCGACAGACCCTAAAAAAAAAAGAAAAAAGTTTTTGCTTATTTATTTCTGCCAATCTCCTCTGCTAATAGACAAAGACTAATAGCATGATCAGCTTCACAAATGCCGTAAGCAGAGTGTACAGCAGCGCTGAGCTCAGAGCCCAGCCGTGTTTTTCTCTGCTGCCTGATGTTGGACACAGGCAGCCCAAGTCACATTTCTTTCTCTCTGACTGATTCTGGAGTGGTTTATTCACTGATGCACCGTTGGTGCTGCAGGAATGTTTTCTTCACCTACCCTTTCCTGTCACAGCACCAGTTCCTACCTCAGAGCTGCAATCCAGGAGGGAGCAGTTTTCCCCTGCAGCACTGGTGTGAGATACCACATTTGGCTTTCAGCTTGAAAGCTTTCATGGTTACTTGAGTGCTTTCATAGTTACTGCGTTCCTCTCCTTCTCCAGGAAGGGTTTCAGATAGAAGGCTCCTGAGCTGCTTATCTAGTTTTCATGTGTGGAAAAATGAATGAGTGAAATGTGGCACCATATTTCAATGCAATAAGCACTTACCCCTTAAGAGCTGCATGTCCTCAAGTCTTTGGACAACTGCACGAATGAGTGAGGGAGGGAGGGAGTGGAGGCTTAGGGGCAGAATCTGGTGGCTGGATGGAAGATCAAGCCAGGATAGATAAAGGCGTACAATAGGTTGCTGAGGAGGGAGGAACATAAAGCAAAAAATACTCTTTAGTAAGTTTCTTGAGTTCTTTTGTTGTTTTTTTCCTTGCTATGTGAGTTGGAAAAAAAGAGAAGTTACAGAAACCCAACCCACTGCTACAGAACTACATAGTTTTAGTTTAGGGTAGAATTTATGGTTGAAAATATATTCTTTGTGAAACAAAGAAGCACTAAATAAATTTCTTTGTACAAAGTTTGTTCTTGTCAACAAGAATCATTATAATCATACTTCTGTTTCTGTTCTTTTTTTGATCAACCTATAGAAAAATTGCTACAAAAATTTATTGCTCTGAAACACGAGTTGCTGGAAAGCATGCTAGATATCTTTTTTTAGAGGTACTTTTGTTGCTTTGTAGTTGAACAAACTGGAGAAAAAACTTGGGAGTTAATTCCTTAGAAAAAGGAAATTATAGAATAGGGAGACTTTGAATCTGCCTCAATAGTGAATAAATCAACACTTCAGTGACGTTAACTGGTAGGAAGATGATTTTGTAGCAAAGTGAAACCCCCTTATGCTCTTGTGCTAATGATTTACCATGAAACACTAGTGTCAGAGTTGGCACTAATAAGATTTGTATAGCACAGGGGTACAAGTCAAGTGTGCTAACCTGTAACTCCTTTGTATTTAAAAGTCAAAGGAACATTTCAGGGGATCTGAAGCAGTTATTATAAAAGCTGGAATGGGAAAACAATTTAAGCATCATAAAACAATGATCCCAGTGTATTTAGAAAACCATTAAATGTATTTCTCATCTGTGTGTAAAATTACTTTTATTCCATCATGGAATGAGGAAGGTAAATAATTTTAATGTGATCTGTGATTTATATTGTAATTCTAGGTGCTTAAAGCTCATTTTATTTATGTATTGTTCTTAGTATGTTACTCTGTTTCAGTAATTAAATCCATGTGAACTACAACCAAATACCACATCTATCTCCCAGCTGCCATTCTACAATTTCAAAAATCAACTCTTGTAACATACTAACGTATTTAACAATTCCATCTTTTGGCATCAAGCATTAAAACTAAAAATGTAGTGAAAAAGATATTCTGGCTAACCATTCTTGTACAGCTGAGATGTATAGGTGTTTAACATTTTTTTCTTTAATCAAACAATGTTCTATAAGCAAAGTATACTAGTACAGAAGCCATTGGTTGGGAAAGTAAAGTAGAGTTTGAAGTTAAAACCGTGTTGTAGAACCAGTTATTCCTGCATAATAAAATTTAGTATGTTTATGGTGTTATTACCTGTGCTAGAAGTTTTCACGGTGTGGAGGGGAAGCAGAGCTAATTTGAACACAAAATCCATGAGAAAAAATTGCCTGTGTCATGCAAAAATATAATCTATTATTTATATTTTGGAGCAAATGCTTTCTGCATTTGAAGTGAAGAAAATCCACCCATGTGTAGATAAAGATATTGTATGACAGTGATATAAAAAAGGGTAACAGTCACTGCTTCATATTCTGGAGGCAGCTCACTCTCCCTCCTTTGACATGTTCACATGTTGGAACAGCCACCAAGCAGTAGCCACAGGATGCAGTGTCTGCTCTCTTTATTCTGTCCTGTCCTTTCTCAGTGAATAAAACAGCAAGTTGGCATTACAGGGCCAGAGGTGGCTTTTTGTGTTGTCTGCTGGCAGGAGAGGCAGGCCAGAGTGCCTTGTGTTCTTGCTGGGCAATTCTGTGTTGTGAGCTGTGTTTTCAGCTGTCTCTTACACAGTCCCCTGCAGAGAGGATTGTATCATAAAGTACCAAAAGTAAGCAATCCCTTTCTTTGTAGAGTTTCTGACTTCCAGTCCATAGGTAGTTCTTCCCCATCCTCCCCTTGAATTAGGAAAAATACTGGTTAGGTGTCAAGAGGTAAAAGCCTTTAAAATCAGCGTCTCTAGAAGGGTTCATTTTTATCCATTTCTGCTCAAGGAAAGTGGACGAGCATTCTGCAGAGCTGGGACCCCTATGATTCCCTTTGGAAAATTTTCAACAAGTTTTGTAAAATAAGGGGTTAAAACAGCAGAGCCCCATTTGTGCATTAGCTGCATTAAATGCCAGAGAACCAAACAGCAGTTTGAGGCTGAGATTTGAAAACAAAGCTGATATGGCATCATTTTTATTAACTGCCACATGCTTACTGCAATGTGTTCTTTGATTTATTTTTAGCAGGAGTTTGGAAGGAAAACTTTAGGAGTGGGGAGGTGGAATTTATATCTCCTTTTATATGAAGAAAGAAAATTATTCTTTTTCTAAGGTGCTATAAATTTTTTTGCTTGTAGCAATATCATTACTGAAAAGTTCAGATCTAACAGCAATGGAACCACTGAATAACTCATAAAGTTGGTGCTGAAGTAAATAACTTCATCCATGGTGAGGACTGTAATTGAGTTGTGGCAGAACTCATAACTACTGTTAGATTTGCAACATTTTCTTTGCCAAAGGAAAAGCATCAGTCAACCTTGGCATAATAAATGGTAGTTTCAGTGCGTGAAAATGTTAACAAGTCTTGTACTGGTGATCATGTTATGCGAATCACGTGCATTTTTAATGCATGCATTCTACTGAGTAATCTGTGAGGTTGGGGTTTTCTATTCTAGCAATAGCTACTATCAAAGTCAAGGACCAAAGCACTTGAGTGGCTCAGCTGAAGAACCTCTGTGAATCCTATGTTATGCAAACTTTCCTATCAGCATAATTTAGCATATTTGAATAAATGAATTGCCAAATGAAGATAACCTTTGTCAGACAATATCCAATTTGTTTTGATTAATGCTCAGATTTTATCTAGTATTTTTTGTTTTAGTACTGTTCACTAATACATACTTGAAAAACGTTTCTTTGATAATTGCTAATTGCCCAAATGTTATCGCCTCGCTAAGAAAATTGCATCCATTGCAGAGTGTTTAGCCATGGTGTGGGTGGACAGCAGTGGGACTGATTTTTGTATGGAACTCCTTCCCAGAGGTGGTTCAGAAAGTTTCACTGTGCTAAACTCTTCAGCATTGTCTCTTTATGGGCTAAACCAAGGTGTTTCCAAGACTGGTAATCTTGTATGCATTTGTGATCATAAACCAAGCCTTTTTTTGATTTTTTTTGATAGATATATTTAAAAGTTATTAAAAATCAATGTGAAGAAAATGGGTATAGAGGTATCAAAAACAATTAAGTCTACCTTCTTTCACTCTCTGACAAATCTTCTCAAAGCCTCTACTTTCCCTCTGTTCTAAAATTAAAAAAAAAAAACCTACATTTTTCTTTTGTAGTGGTATCTTTTCATCCTGAGTGGAAACTTTGGTGAGTTTTTTCTGTGTCTTTGCCTTTTTTCCTAAGTATTTGGTTTTATTATTTTTATGTGTAAAAACAATACTAGAAATTGCAAGGTGACACTATCACAAGGAGAGGAAGAGAAACCAAATACAACCTTTTGATGTTGGTGAATAGGGTTTCTTGTCTTTCCTGTAATTTATAAACTTCTCTGCTTTGCATCTTCAACAGAATTTGGGGTCAAGAGGGATGTAGTTTATGTTTATTGTGGTAGGGCACTTTGCAGTGCAAAGAATTAAATGATGCATGAAATGACCTGTCACACTGTATTATGTGTCACAGTATTACAGACACAGAGGAATGCTTGAAAAAAAGGTAGAAAAATAATTCCTGAAGCCCCACTTTCTTGCTGTTTTGAGGAAAAAACAAGCAAGTATATATATTTTTACATAATTTATTTTAGCTAGGCCACAATAGCCTGTCAAAATAGAAAGAAGAGATATGCTGGGCAGTTTCCCTCATCAATTCATTAGGAAAGGTAATGATGGAGATTTGGTGCCAGTGCTACAGCTACCCTGCAGGAAACAATAAGCCCCAACTTATGTGTCTCATGCTGGAAATAACTTATGAACTATTTCCTGCATGACTCCAAGTATTTTCACTACTGTGGGAGAAGTTAAGAACATCCTTATGAAACTTTGCAAAAAAAATAGAAAATGGTAGTATACTGCATTTCTTATTGAATAATAATATTCTCAAGTTTGTCCTACTTAGTTTTGTCTTTTTTTGCCTGCAGTTGATAGTGGTCTGATGAAGCTCAGATTGAATCAAGAAGTCCAGAACACTGAAGAAGTCTTGTCTTCTGATTTGTATGTCCTCCTTTTCACTACAAAAACCTTTCTGCCCTTTCACATGGATATGGACACAAATCTTCCCTCAGCTGTGCAGTCTAAATCAAAGTGAAAATTCAGACCTTACCACTTTAAGCAAAAAATAGTCACCTTAAATTGGACTGGGTTTTTTGTTTTCTTCCCCTGTATGCAGAATAAGATCAGGAATGCAGCAGATAATTTTTGTCCCCTTTCAACTGAAGAGTTTTCTCCCTGTTAAAGATTTTTAGTGGGGTAGAAAAATCTATTTTTCTTTTAAAAAGTGAGACCCAGAGAACAGCACAGCCCTCCCTGAGTGTTTGAGGTGACTCAATGCTCATCATTATTCAGATATTTAAATATAGCAGTAGCAATGCCAATTGAGCATCCACCACCTGCATCCCAACCTCTTATCTGTTTAATATTTATGTATCTGTATTTCATTTCAATAAATAATACATTTAATTATATACTTCAGAGCAGTTAGGTAGTAGTTGCTGCATTTTGTAGCAAGGGGGGAAAACACTCATGAGGAACAACTTGTCTTTATACCTCTACTCATCATTGTTTAAATCAATTTTTACCAGAGCCAGGGATGGGCTTTTCCACCCTGTTGCACTGAAAGGCTCACTGTCACCTGCCAGTGGTGCTGGGAAGAGGGTGGCTGGACAGGCCTTTCCTCCCCTGCCTTGCATTGAGGCAGTCAGGGTGGGAGGTGGGCAACTCTGTGATTCCAGCTCCTGAGTAGGATGATGGGCCTTGATTATATTGTCCAATTCCCAGCTTTGGAAAGTGTGAATGTGAGGTCATTCGGGGTTGTGGAGATTTGGTTTGAAGTGATTTGGGTGCAGTCCTAACCAGCTGTTCTCTTTATTAAGATTTGAGGAGCTGCAAGTTCCTGAGTGATAACAGATTAGTGACCCACCATTGCCTGGCATTTTTCTCTCTGGAAGTGCCTTATATTTCATGCTCCAGAGGAAAGTGAGAGTCCTCTTCAAGGACTGTGTTTATAAATCTTTGGTTCAGGATTGCATAGGGAGAGAGGTGCTGTTTTCTCATGCCAGGTCGGGCACAGACCACAGTGTAATGCTAAGATTCTTACGTGCAGCTTCTAAACTGGCTTCAATAACTGTCCTTGAATAATATTATACATTGGAGACTCAGCCCAATGTTGCTGGAAGATTTAAGGTTTCACAAGCTTTCTCAGTTGTTTTAGAGCAAAAAACCCACAAGGGTTTTTATATTGACAAGGTTTTTTATTTTTTATATTTTTATTTTTTATTTATTTGTCCTGCATGAGAAGGATTAATTGGTGGCCAGAACTCAAAGTGAAATTCAGGGTGTGGGAGCTAACCCCCAAAGGAAGACCTGGAAAAACCAAAGCTGTTGAAACTAAACTTCCTTCTGGAATTTGTCAATTCAAGTGGTTTGTGCAAGGTTATTTTGGATGGCAGCAGAGTCACAGCTTTGCTTCTGAGCCTTCCTGAGGTTTGGTTAATGGGCTTCACCCAGTGCCCTTCCCGCGGTGGGATGGATGAGGGACCCCAATGTGTGCGTGGGAGCAGGTGTGCCAGGGGCTCTGCCAGGTCATGTACAGCACCCAGCCCTGCTGCAGTAGTCCCCATGTGGGCTGTGGTAGCACGTCTGCTCCACTCCTCATTCGTCACCGTATGAGCAATCTGGAGACCTGCATAGTTTTACATTCAGTGCGGTGATGCAACAGAAGAGAAAATCTCTGCTGTTTCCATGGCAGCTTGTGCGTCGGACCCTGGCTGGAGTGAGGCAGCAGGATGCTGTCAGTCCCTGCAGTCAGTGACTTCAGTAAACCACATCAAAGGAAAGCATCTACTCCTACACTCCCCCAAACACCTCTCGTTATTAGTATATGGGCACTGTGGTGCATATACAGAAGTGCAACTCTAGATTTCTTGTTAACTTCTTCATATTTCAACCCAAGCTGCTGCTTTGTTTTGATTCAGTCGTCTTTCTGCAGATAGTCATTGCAGAGCACTTCAGGATTATCCATTCAAATCTTGCTGAGGATGGCATGGTCAGATAAAGTTAGCACCAGGTGACTGGTGACCTGTGAAAAATGGTCTGGGAGGCTCCATTCTGTCACAAGCTGGCAGATACAAACAGCCCAAATGGTGCCAGCACCACTGCCTTCCCTTAGCAGCACTGCTGTAAGGACACAGGGACTAACTTTTCAGTTTTCCCCCAAAGTGATTCCTTCAGTTCAGATCACACACTGAGAAACAGTGTGTAGATCATTCCTTCCTACAGGTTTCCTGGCTGAAATAATCTTTGCATTTATGTGTTTTTCTGTGCATAGATTTGCATAGTTTTTAAGTCACACAAAAGCCACTTCTATTCAATAAATACAGTCTGGCAGAGGTGGTAGTTTCTTAAAAAAAGTGTGACTTTCTTCACACCTCTGTGAAGACACAATACTGTGGCCACTTGGTTTCCATTGGGGTTTTGTTTAAAATTCATATTGTCTCTTCATTGGATATTTATGATACTTTCCTACTGTTTTAAAAAGCTTAACGCTTCTGCTTATGGAACAAAGTAAATATTTGGTCTATTTTGGAGCTAGCCTTAGAAGGTTTCTAATTAGAGCAGTTGTTCTTTCAGTGGTGTAAGATCTCTTAGGCTCATTATATGCATTTTTGTGGCATCTTTGCCATAAATGTAGAAAGCATGGGGAAAAAATGCATCACTGTTTGGTGCACCACTGCATTCTGTTATGAGGCACAGTGGAACAGAGTCACAAGCATTTGCTACTGTAATTACAGTAGCACAATCAATAAGCAAGAGTTTATTTTTTATTTTTACACAGCTTTCTATCATGCCAAAATAGCTTCCTCTTTTAAGCAATTATAGCTCATGTAGAAATTGAGCTCATCGGGAGTTGTCTGTCAAAATGTTTTTAATGAAAAATTGAGTTTGCATAACACTGACACATTGATGTCTTTTGCTTCTCACTGTTGACACTGATGGGCTAAAAAGCTTGATTTTTGGGGAGAGAGAAAATTGCATTAGTTCAGCTCGTTTGGAGAATCTCTGTTTGCTGAATTAATTTGCTATGCTTTGTTTTTCTGCTGAGTATTAAACCCTGTTTTCCAACTGTGCATATAGTGCCTGAGGGGAATAGCTCCAGCTCTCATTTTCCGTGACTACGTTTTCTTGTAACACAGCCCAGGCCTGAGCTGGGGGTGCTGTGCAGAGCTGACACTGTGGGCTGAGATAGGGGAGGCACAGTCTGATCCAAAAAACTGCTGCCTGCTACTTTCCAGACTCTGGTGTCACACCTCAGCAGCTGAGTAAGTGTCACAGTTTTTCCCTAGGGATTGTTTTTGTACATTCCAATTGATGTGGTCAAACCTGTCCTTCCCTGTGATGACTTGTGAGTAGATGCTTGCTTTTGTGAAGCTCTAGCTGGATTAGCAGCAGCATGCAATTAATCATGACAAATGCCTTGATTGTTGTTCTTCATTAGCACCCCCCTATTCACAGCAGAGATATATCAATGCTAAAGCACATTACCAGTTTCAAGGTGACTTTTTTAGCTCTGTTTCACCATCCCAGTAAACGTCTGAAGATCACAGTTAACACTCCCTGAAACACACTCAAAATTGAGGGAGATATGTGGTATACTCTGCCTTTATTTGAAATAAGCTCTGAAATTTAAAAAGTAGCAGAGAGAACTCCATCAGGAAGAGCACAAGTATCACCAGTGGCCCGACTTCAGCTATCACTGGACATTGGTCAGGTGGGAAGTAGTTGCCATCTATGCTCTGATGCCATTTGGTTTTCCTTGGGACTGTGAAAGGTTGTCAGAGATGGGGAGCACATCTTTTGTAGTTGTGTGGCACCTGCTATCCGAGGCATCCCAAGTCCTTGGACATCTTTGAATTAAGTCTCAGCACCCCTGTGTAGTTCAGTACTATCTGTTACACAGGAGAGGAGACTTGGACAGGAGCAGATGATGCTGATTGCTGAAGGCCACACCACAATGCTCTGGTAGTGCTGCTCTGCCACTTTCCAGCATTGTCTCAAGATTGTTCTTTCTCCCTTGAAGGGAGCTGTATAGCCCTTATTTTTCAGCTTTTTCTTCTTGTTTCTTGAGCAGAGTGAAATTGTCTGGACCAGTGAAGCAAGTTGGCTTCAGGCATCTTGTCAAATTAACTTTCCTTGTCTGTGCATGCGTGGGCTGTGTGGCAGGAGTCAGCAGGTGCAGAATGCACAGGCACACCGGTAGTGTCAGAGGCACTTTCGGGAGTAAGAGCTGGCACTGCGACAAACAGGCTCTTATAAACTTGAATTTCAGTGAAAAGATCAGATGTGCTTATAATTATTGCCATCATGCTAGCCGATAGCAGACCGATCCTTTGCTCTGTGTACTGTCCAGCTCCCCCAATATGCATGAGAGCTGTCATCAGCCAGGTCAGAGAGGATCTTTGCAACTGCACAGTGCTCTCTCTAACCCTGTACATTTAATATTGGCACGGGTGAGTGATGCTTGGAGGCTCTCCAACCACAGGTTAGCTGGTGACAGGAGGCCCCAAGGGTAGGTAGCTGCTGTGAGTAATCAGACAGGCACCTGGTACATACTGAAATATTCAGAAATAGGCAGCAGGAGCTTTCCTGCAGGGTCTGAGGGAATATGTACATCTAACTCAAATGCTAGAATATGAAAAGGGCACTGTTTTCCTGACTAACTCACAAAATAAAATGGCAAAAGGGGACCATGAGGGCCTCTGACATCATTATGAGGGTGCTGAGCCAGGGAGTTCCATTAGCTGCTGGTGGTGTCTGGGTGTGGGGCTCTGGGAGGTAGGAACTGATAGCTTTTCCTCTCTGTGTGTAACTTCACCCTTCCCTCAGCGTGTCACCTCCAAGTCCAGCCTTGACCAGGGCTCAGCAAGGCTGTGTATGCTAACTTGCACCAGAAAGGTGCCTGCTTTTACCTTGGTGCTGGGAGAAAGAAAAGCTGAAAAACTGAAAAGCTGAGAGTTGTTTTCTCTCTTGTAATGGTAATGGGATGTTGGGTGGCACTGACCCAAAGTTGCTGGGCTGTGGTTGTTACATTCCTTGTTTTATTATGACTTAGTTATCCTAATGCATCAACAAATGTAATCTTTTGTTCTGTCCTGCCTCAGAAAAAGGAATTCTCATCTTCCAATGATAGACATCTTGTTTCTGACAGAAATTCAAGGTCTTCTACTTTGTGCCTTCAGCCTCCTTAGGCCAGCAAAAGTGCTCATAGTGGAAAAGAAGGTCTAATGAATGGTAGCAAGGTAGGCATTAAATTCCCATCACACTCTGTGTAACAGAATCTGCTGGTAACCTCTCATAAACTACCTGCAGTAGTTTGTCTCCACTAATGTATTTCTGAAGCCAGAAAGCCTTTTCAATGCATTAAGAGCGGGATAATGAGGGATAAAAACATTCTGGATAAATGTAGGGAGCAGACTTGTCAACAACCAGTCAGGAGGAAAAGCAGATCTAGTTTGTTAGGCATACATTGGAGTGTGTGGCTAACAGTGACAGCAGATACATGAATTCCTCTGGCTTTCTTGTGGAGATACCGACTCAGAATCCACTTGGAGGGAAGAATTACAATTCCCTTTACAAAATCAGACTAGATGAAATAGCAGTGACCCACATCATAGGAAAAAAACCAAAAAAGCATTGCTTGTTCTTACTATGACTTTTGTTGGGCAGAAGTTAGTTCACTGAAGCTTGCTCATTTAGGAGAGAAAAATGAGGAATGCTTTGTTGCATTCCTAGCCTGATGAAATGAGCTGTCCAAGGACTCTCATTCCCTATCTGCAGAGAGGGAGCCTAAGGGGTTTTTAATGACATGCAGAAGCTGAAGGGAGAGTCATTAGCAGTCGAGTGTCTAGGTGACTCTTAAAAGTTAAGATTAAAAGCTTTGATGAAAGTGACCTTCACACTTCATGTTCCCTCTTTGCTTTTCTCCATGCTTGAATCTCTAATGATCACTTTTTTTCTGCTTTGTCACTGTAGCACTTATTTTGTGAAATTATTTTATTCCATAGCTCAGCAGGGTGGTAATATCTGCAAGCATTGGGTGGGTGCAAAACAAAGGCAGGTGTAAAGGGTCAGATCTTCTCTTTGTAGTGAACTGAACAAAACCTGCAAACATTGCTAGATGCAGGTTTTTAATATTTTAATTAAAATTTGATTATAACTTTAGGAAAGGATAAAATTATCTTAAAATGTTTGAGTATGCCATGCTGTCCTCTTCGAGCAGGGCAGAAATTTGCAGGAGAGCACAAGAAAAGCGTGTTGGGAGTGGAAAGAATATGTATAACTAGGGGCTTGTAATCCTGTGGGCTCTTGAGCAGCTGACTGGAAATTCTGGGCATGCTGTTGGAGGATGACATGTGTATTTATGTCTGGATCAGTTGAGAGGACAGGAGAGAACAGAGGCGTGGCATTTGAGTAGAAAGGGAGGAGAAAAGAAACATCCAACAATTTAAAACAAGGAGAGCAGTAAGTGCCAGTAGTGTAGTCAGGCTGGAAGACAGGAGCAAGAAAGAGCCTTTTGGGAAGAAGTTATCTCTAGGGTAGCTTTGTTTACTTTTTATTTAAAAATGCAGTAGGTAATTGTAACTGAAACTGAAACTGAAATTAATAGCCCTGTTTGAGACACCAATGCCTGCTTGATTGATTGAAATGGGGAATAGTTTAGGTAAAAACAATATATCTTTCTTTTAAGATAATTAAAGTTTTATTTTGCTTGAAATGGAACTTTTCTTGTAGTGTTAATGACATAAATCATGCTGGTGTTCCTTTAGTTTATAGCAAGCAAAAGAGTAAAAAGTTTATTTTCCTGCACTGAAGTAATTATTTTAGTTCATTTTTCATTCTGAAGTTTTCATTCACATAGAAAAAGAGAAAACAGTTTTATCAAACATTATTCTTATGATTCTTAAAGCCCTGAAGTATTCCTGAAGATATGGGGTACTCATAGCACATTTCAGAGTAGTTTCCTCCTAATATGCATGGAAAAATCTTTCTCTGATGTCAGCTATAAGTAGATACAGATGAAGGCACATAAGTAGTCGGTAATACAGGGGGTTTTTCATTGTCTTGCAGAAACAGTTCTTAGTCTGACTGTCCTTCTTGGATGAAGTCTAAGACTCAGAATGGAGTCAGGCTCTTTTTAGTGCTGCCAAGCAACAGGACAAGAGGCAGTTGGCAGAAACTGATGCACGGGAAGTTCCACCTGAACATGAGGAAAAGCCTTTTTACTGTGTGGGTGACTGAGCACTAGAATGGGTTGCCCAGAGAGGTTGTAGAGTCTCCCTGGAGGCAATCCTGTGCCCTGTGCTCTAGGATGACTCTGCTTGAGCAGGGAGGTTGGACCAGGTGACCTCCTGTGGTCCCTTTTGGCCTGACCCATTCTGAGATTTTGTGACTCTTGGTCTACTCTTCAGAGGCAGCTGAGCTGCCCTGTCGCCTGATAGGTTGGAGTGCCGTAGCCTTGTAGGTGTGGGTTGATAACAAGTGATGCTGTCAGGCTCTTCTCAACAAAATTAAATGCTTTTTGTCCACTTCTCATCAGAGCAGTTACCTCTCCAGGTATCTGAGATGAGCAGTTACTTCTGTAGATATCCTCAGACTGAAAAAAAGCCCAATGCTTTGATCAGCAAACAACTTTGCATAAGGCTCTGGCAAAAGGGAAAAGTGGTATTAATTTTCATAGTGATTCATAGTTTGTGGGGAAAGTATCATTATTCTATCACAAATTAACTCTCTAAGTACCCAAAGCTCATGTAATATATTGAAAATGTCAGGATATTTTCATCTTTGCTATTTCATTCCCACTGAGAATTTGTTCAGGATGTGTTAAATTAAAAGTAATATATAAACAAGGTGTGAAGAGTTTAGTTAAGTGGTAACCCGAGGTTAGAAACACAGCAATCAAATTCAGTGCCTGAAGTTGGCAGGGAGATTGCCTTACCACCTCGGGAAGACTTGAAATTAAACTTGTTTTGAAATGTAGGTGTTAAATCTGTGAAAAAGCCCTCACTTGCGTATGTAAATGAAGTGGCTTCCCAGAGATGAAGAGAGCATGTTGAGCTCTTAGGCTGCCTTTAGGAGAGAGAGGGGCCATGCTCCCATCAACCTCTCTGCTGTGGTTCTGTTTTGTAGCATCTGTGAGGAGGAAATCTTTAGGTAAAATCAGGGCTGTGCTCCTTGTCTGGCTGCCCTTGGCCACCTGTCAACAACAGCAGGTGGGGCTGTGCTGTTGGCTGCTTGAGCTAACAGAGACAACAGCTTTGGGTTTATTTTTGTTGGGCTTCTGAGACCTTATTAACTTGAAGGGAGTTTTTGGAGATACTAAATTTCTACACTGTGCTTGTCTTCAGCTTTTTGTTCTCCCTGGCGTTGCCTTCAAGTAAATGCATGGCAAGTAGCCTTAAAAGGAACAAAAAATCCTTCCCATTTCAGAGTAAGCAGGAGGAAGATTAAGCTCCTTCCCCTGGTAATTGGATCCTCTGATTGCCATGGCTTTTGAAGATGATTGTGTATCTTTCTGTATGTGATAGATTATGTGTGTGCCTGTGAAAGGTAGCTTGGCTTTCAAAATCCAACGAGTTTTCCTTTATAATCATTTCATTTTTGGTTATTTACTTTGTGTGCTGACCATGGGACATGTAGCATTCTAGCCAACAAAATGAGGCTGGGAAAGTCCTCCTGCAGCTTTTCCATCTTAGACTCTTCTCAAGCCGTAGGAGGTTGGTGACTGTGTGGGACCCTTCGGAAAATGAAAGCTCTCCCAAGGTTACAGGAAGGAGGATTCAAATGAATGTGGGAGCAGAGGGGAAAGCGGACTGGATGTGAACCTCCTTAAACTGGTTGAAGTGCAATCCAGTTCGTCTGTGGAGCAAACACCTTTCTATCACCCCTGGTCAGCAAAAGAAGCACCATTGCAGTTGTATTGTCAGTATCCAGCCACTGTCTTCAGAGCTGGTCTATGTTGTCTCATGGATTCTATTCTCAGGGTTTAAATTTTTAAATTTGGGCAGGTAGCAGTGTCTCTACCTCCGTGTTTGTGCAGTAATACACCTGGTATATTTGGAACCCATTCTACCAGCAGGGCTCCAAAGAGCTCATGTTAAAGTCACCATTTTCATAAACCACAGAGTCTTTCCGTTCTTTTGACAGATTGAAGACATCGTTACAAGGATGCAAGATGACAAAACAGGTGGAGTTCCCATCCGCACTGTCAAGAGCTTTCTGTCCAAAATTCCCAGCGTGGTCACCGGTAAGAACTGCAGTTGGCAGAGAAGAGAATGTGAGCTGGTATTTCTGGCTCTAAACAAACATACTAAAGCCACAAAAAAGGAAAAAACTCCACCTCTGCTTAGTTTTTTCTATATGTTGTTCTGTTACAGGCTGAAGTATTGAACAAAGATTCCTTAGTTCTGTTTTACTAAACAAGCTTTTATATTTCTTTGGGGTGAGTTATTAAAAAAATGTTACGTAGTTTTTGTGGCTATCAGAATATCACCAGTCAGTCATTCCCTATGACAGGGGTAGGACAATTTTATGTAAGAGATCAGGCAATACAGTTGAAATTGTTTCCTTGCTCATACCCAAATACTCTTACTGGACTTTGATCACAGGTAGAGGAATGTGAAATACCTTTCATGCATGTGTGCTGCTTTGTTAAAGCTCTGTGTACAAAAGTGTGGATGCTGCAGAAACAGGGAGTCAGAGTACAAAACCATTCCTGTGTATTTTCAGACAGAATATCTTCCAATGCAGTGAAGACATCTGCCATTGATAGATGATGAGTTTATTCAGGATGATGTAAATTTTATGGAGGATTTTTGGGTTTCTGGTACCTGTTTTCACTGACTCAATAGTAGTGTTCCTGAAGGTTCCTGGGGAAAATAACCACTTATCTGAGTTGAAAACTCATTCTGTAAGCTCAAGTCTGCAATACAGAGACTGGATGTCTTAAGATGAACTCAGCTAAAAGAGGTTTCTGATACTCTGGTTAAAATTCATAGCATTAAAAAGGTAATTGATCTAGTCACCAAGCCACTGCACGTTACTCAAAAGGAAACAGGAGGCCTCATTTTTAAAGGTTTTAATAGGAGACATCACTTTAAAACCGTGGTTGTCAGCTCTCTGGCATGATGGAAACTTCTCCCTTGCACTCAGTTCTGGAACAGCATCTGCAATTGCATTGTCTTGAAATGGCTGGTTTTCACAGTTCAAGGAATTGTGAAACGAAGATAAAATAAGAGCAAAACGTCTTTCCAAACACCGTAGATATTCTCATATTTGGAGGTGAACAGGCTCAGTACCATTCCCTTCAAGTGACTTTAAGGCAGCTCCCTTGTGATACATGGACAGTTCATGAAACCTCAGAGTTTGAAAAGTATGGGAAAACAACAGTCCAGTGGAAAGCCCAATGTTTTCCCCATTTGTTATTTTTCCTTTCAGATGCACAGATCTGCCTATTTGTCGATCAAATGTTTTGGTTATCAGTGGTTGATTGTGATAGATAGGTGAAGAGGCAGGAGCACCTACATTTGAATGGAAATTAAGGACACTGGGCTTGTTCAGTCTGGGGAAGGAAAAGCTGAAGGGAATGAGAAGCTACAAAGACAGGGTCAGATCCTTTCTCAAGAGTGCATGTTGAAAGTACCAAAGAATCTACATAAGTTGCAGGGAAAGAAATCCCAACTGGTTTTACATATAGGAAGAAAGTTGCTTATGGTCAGAGGTGGTGAGCATGAGCCCAGTGTCCTGAAGGAGCTGTGGAACAAGTGGTTCACAGCTCTTCAGAAGCCCCTGGGCCCAGCTGAACTGAGCAGTCTGACCTAACCATGAATTTGGCCTTGCTTTGTGTGAAGGTTGGACTGCACAACCTTCAGGGAACCCTTCCTGAATTACTCTTATTTAGTGGATGCTCAGTTTTAGTGCTTGTCTAATTCCACACAATGTAATGAACACACAAGAACTTCTCTTTTCAAAAACTTTGTACTCCTTTTGGGTAGAGCTCAATTCTAAATGATGGCATTCTCACACACTTTTATTTCTACCTCAAAAATGGAACAGCAACACAGAGATGTGATTTACTTGGCAGGCTCCCAGTGACTGTGATAAACAGGGATTTATTTTTGCTTGACACTTCTATTGTAATTGCTTCTCACAGGAGAAATATAAAATCTTAAAGGAAAAGAAATATTACAGGAGTGCCTTGGTGCTCCAAACAGGCAGCTCTGTTTATAGTACAGCGAAGTGGGTGTTTGATTTAAAGTTTGAATACCAGGGAAAGAACTGCTTGTCTCTGTTTTGCTTTCATCTGTCCTGATGCCTTAGGTGTGAATGAGGTATTGGGTAACACAAGGAGAATAAGCCTCAGGGAGTTATCAATAATGGTCCTCTCTTGACAAGAGAAATCTGGGGAAAAGGATGAAAAAACTTTTTTGGAATGTGTGATGAGTGTGTGTGAGGATGCTGTGCCAAAGACACATTTCAATCTGCTCTGGAAGCAGATTTGCATGTCCCCTTCCCAGTCTTTTGGCTCGAAGTAGGTCAGTCAAAGGAGGACACATCACACCATTATCTTCTTGGTTAGGTCTCCACTTTTATGGGCCAGTCATAGAGAATAAAGTAAGATGGGACCAGTCTGTGTGGCACCTGTGTGCATGTGTCAGACATTGTCCAATGTTCAGTTTAGAGTATGGAATATGGAAACAAATGCCTGAGGGCAGATTTTGAGTAGTGCTGTGATCCGTGCCCAGAGTGGCTTGTCAGCCAGTGCACGTAACGGCAGCTGCTGCAATAAATGGAGTTGCATGTTTCTCTTCTAGTGAGAAAAAAAATTCTCAGTAAAGCTTTTGTTTCTGTAGATGAATTGTTAATTCTATTTTCCCAGTCACCAGACTCTCGTAGGAACACCTCATTATACTAACCAGCAACAAAACTGGCTTTCTCATCTTCTTTTTGATTTTCATATCTTAAAACTAACCTCTTTTTTGGTAGGAGGACCAAACACATATACTTTTTTTCTCCCACTGGTTCAGTCTTGGTCTTACACAACATTGCCAAAACAAGTCAGAAAGAAGTCAGTGCTGCAACAGCATAGCTTTCCAGTACAAAAAGCCTCCTTCATGCTTCCTAGTTTGCCCCACATTCCCAACCTCATTTCAGATTCTCCTGTTTTGTGTGCTGTATGATACCGTGTATCTTTGCTACAATAATCCAAGGGAGACGTGCAGTCTAAAATCTTTGCACTAGTCTGCCCTCCTCCCAAGAGGTTTCAATACAGCTTCATTCTGATCCATACCCCCTGATCAGCGTGGCTGTCCCCACAGCTCCGTTTTGAGTGATACCTCCTCCTCCCAGCAACAGTCCCACAGCTGGTCCCTTGTTCCTGCACTGCTCCTGACCCTCACCCCAGCACGCACTTGTCTTTCTTCTCTGCTCCCAGTGCTGCCATGGAGCACTCAAGACATGCCAGTGCACTTCATTCCTGTCCTGCCATGCCTGTCTTATATAAGCCCTGGACCTCTCTCAGCAGTAAGTGCCAGTTTTACTGAAAGGTGCCAGATGGCCTGTCGCTACTTGAGACTCAGGAGCTAAACCAAGTTTAAACTGCTGTGTGTGTCTGTCTGAAGAAGCCAGCATGTGTCTTGGCAAGGGCCCATGGAGTTGTCCCAGAGCACATCAGAATGTCACTTACTCAAAGAAAATGCATTTGGGTGGAGTATGGAAATCCCACAGTATTGTGAAAGAGAGACTCTATTATTGATAACGTTCCCTGATGATGTTGTTCAAAACAGATGAGTTCTGCTGAGGAATTTTATACACTCACTGAGAAATTAGTTCCCTTGGGGCCAGTCTGAAGGTGTTGGTTGCCTTTTCCCTTCAGAGGAGCTGAAGCACACTTCTCATCCAGATACAGCAGCCAGAGGCTCAAGGGAGAAATAAGTTCCTCGTGTCCAGAGTTTGAAAGGCCCCTGTTCAGGTGAACTGAATGAAAAGAGATTATTGTGGCATGGGGAGCAGGCCCAGGACAGGCAATGGTGGCAAGAGCCAGCACTCCTCACCTGGAGAGCAGGCTGCAAGGCTGAGTGCTTGGCCAGAACATTGCTTTCTTAATGCTTCTTTTCAGGGGTAGAACTTGCCTTGATGCCTTATGGAAACTACTGGCTTTGGGACCAAAGCCTCCATGACCTGACTGCTGATAGATTTGGCCTCCCTAGGCTGTCTGTCCAGTTGCTTGTTTCACCTTAACACAGGTCTTTCACTGCAGGACTGAGTTTAATACAGATTTCCCTCAGCATCTGAGTAGTTTTGTTCTAGATATTTTGTCTTTCCTCTGTAGCTCTGCTTTGAAAAATAGGACACTTGAAATGTGGTACTGACTCTGTTTCAGGTAGTTATCAGATGTAGATAGTCCCAAATCTAAGCCAAGTTCAATCTTCTGCTAAGCATGAATTAGTTTATTTAGTTAAAACAAGCAAACAAAAAGCCACTAACAGACAAACAAAAAAAATTCCCAAAATTTAAATCAATATCCAAACTAATACTGGGTTATAAGGATAGAAAGAACATGCTTGTGGGTTAAAATTGACATATGTTTTATGTGCATACTGTATAATTTTTGATGGTTTTCTGCATTTCTAAAGAGCTGCACAGTAAATTCAACAGTTTAGCAATTGCTTGGTGGAAACCACCTTGCCAAATACTGGGTTGGGCCTACAAATCCACTTATTTCTCATAAAAAATCAATTGTTCTGAGCAAGTTGCGTTTAAACTAGCTCAAGACTGGGCTTCTTCATAACTACTTACATATCTTTCTTTTATGCATCTCTTCAAATTGCAGTCAGTGGAAATGTGATCCCTCCATCCCTCAATAAGAAGTCTAGTATTTCAAAGCTGCCCTGAATCACACAGCATTAGACATGTCAGCAATTACATGAATAGCACATGTCTTGCAATTATTATTTCTTTCCTGTAGCTTTCTCTTAAGCTCTCTACTTGCATGCCAGGTGACAAATTAACCCAGTTAAGGAGTCAAACTCTTATGCTATCTTCACCCTCAGCTCCCTCCTCCCTCCTTTTTTTTTCTTAACTGCATCCAGCTTCCTACCTTTCAAATGGTGAGAAAGATGAGGGAGGAGAAGATGAAAATCATCTTCCTGAAGTGTAGCAATTTTGTGTGTGTTGTAAAGATGTAAAGCAATACCTTGTGAAGCAAAAGCCTAAAGGATTTGATTTCAGAGAACAAGGGGGACAGCAGATTAATCAAATATGATGTGATTGTCAAATATGAGAAAGCAAGCAGAATTAACATTTGAAACAGTGGATATTCAATATATCTCTCTCTGCATCTGCACATGTGCACACCTAAATACATGTAAGTAGTGTGCAAGTTTAGTTAGGAATAAGCCTAAGAGTGGTAAGTGTTGCATGCTAGAAATAACCAAGGATGGGTTTGTGCATTTGTAGGCGCTGTGCAGAGCGAGGACTGCTGGTGTTTGTGTATCACTGCCCTCTGCTGCAGCCAAGCCACAGTTCAGTTCACATCATGCAGCTGCTCACCTTCCTCATAAGTGCTGTGTCTGTGTTGTGCTTTCCCAGCTCAGGAGGAGTGCACGTGGTGTGTTTTGTGTCCTGCTTGTTCCATAGCAATGGCTCTTCTGTGCTGTGTGGCATAAAATATCCCAGCCCAGATATTGGGTTATGTGTGACTTGAAAACTACTCTGGGCTTGGAGAGCAGGGGTCGTTTTCATAGCTGGCTGTTGATGCTACTTCCACGTGTGTCATTCAAAATGCTCCATCCTCTTCAGGACTGCTGATCTCCAAAAAAGCATGCTTGTGCATCACATGAAGCTTACATATCCCATAAAAATACGTGTGTGCACTATGGGATAAATCCTAAATGATTACATAAAATTAACCATTGCTAAAAATTACCAATATTGGACACTCTTCATAACTCTGTTCTTTGATATGACAGGACTCGACTGTACTCACACCTGAGATGAGAAATACTAGAGGAAGTGCACATCACAGCAGGGAGTGCATTAAACTTTGGCTTTGGCCACTGAAACACTTGAAAAACCCATCCTGAGGCTTTAGTATTATTTCAGTCAATAAAAATGTTTCTTAAGTGCTTAATAAAGTCCAGAATATTATGAAGTTTACATTAAAATTGTGAAGGTCCTTTCTGGTCCTGCTTGTCCTTGCAAGGACGATATTTGAACCTCTGCATCTGTCAAGTGAAGCTATGATAAATCAGAAACTTAAATAAGTATGCTGCATGGATATTCCTGTGGCCAAGGAAACTACAATGAAAAATCACCCAAATCACCAAATGATCGAGCTTTATCTTTCTGCAGTGACTTGTCTCCTTTTTCTGGACATCAGAGATGATGTCAGAAGAGAAAGTAAACCCAAGACAACCTTCCAGCCATGTGGGCACAAATTAGAACACAAAATTGCAACTTTTCTTATTGACGAACATGATTATAAAAATTGCTGCACTGGAAAGCAACAAATGAGAGCTGTGAGCCTGGAACAAAGCAGATCTATTAAAAATTGCTTAGTATTTTTCTCTACCAAAATTGGCTTTTAGGTCTTTTCAGTCTTTCAGTTGAGACTAAAAGCTGGAATAGAGACAGATTGCATGACAAATTACCTGTTGAATTCCAGTGTTTAGATGAATTGGTAATTCGGCTACAATAGCAAAAAATATTAGATATTAAGAAGGTCCTTGTTGCTGACTGCGGTTTTATTCTGAAACACAGCATTTAGCTGATGAAATATTGTGGCTAATGAATAAAGCATTAAAAAGAAAAGTCAACAATATTTCAATGCCTGTCGAAATACATAGGGATGAATGATTAATGCTTTTCTACATTCATCTCATCTTCAAAAGCACAGCTTTATTATGGAAGGTTGTTTCCAGATCTGAAGGACACAGCAAAAGAGCAGAGATTAATTATAAGGACTGCGTGGCTTTGTTTTTTTGGATGGGAGTGTTGAGCAGACTGTACTCAAGTACAATACTTCACCTCTCCTGTCTTCATAGCAACCTGGGAGTTGTGTGGCAAGGGATCTACCAACACAGTTTTGGTTTTCCACACCTCTTGCTTTGTTTCTGCCCTTCCTCCAGCATTCCTGTGGGCTGCAAAGCATCAGATTCACAGCAGAGCAGCTTTGCTCCTGCTGTGCCTGAGAAGCCACATCCCCCTGAGGAGCATGTGGGGATCTCACCCTTAGACCAACCAGTTTTACTTTAAGGTAGTGCAAAAGCGACAAAACATAAAAGCACAACAAGAATCAACAGCAGTGTGAAGGCATGAATCTTTGAGTGTAGATTGATAGCCATTACTTTGAATCTGTTGCTTTAATTCAATGCCATTCCAACTATTAGAAAAATAAACAACTGATATTATTAGGTGAACACATCTCCCTCTTTGTACCATGCATAGATTCTCTTCATTGTTACCTAGTATTCTTTGGCTTTTTTAAGTCAATGTAATTTTTAGGGTATTATTTATTGGGCAGATTCTAACTTGAATTTTAATTAAAGTTTATTTTGCATAAAAAAACAAGTGTTTCTTCTAGGATTGAAATTTCCTGACTTTAATTAGTGTGTTGTGTTAAAGAAATGCAGAAGTTATCTTCAGTAACTGTAAATCCAGGCTCATAAATAATTTTTACGTGTTAGGTTTGATAGGTGAGTATTGTATATCTGATATATCTTAGAACATTGAAGTTACTATTAATGTAACTCTTGGGGGTGAGGTGAAAAGGAAGGGTTGGCTTTGCTTTTTTGCTTTAAATAGTACAAAGAATTACACAGACCACCAGTTTATTTTTTACTACCATAAATAATCAGAAATCACTGGGGCTGAAAGCTGTGCTGGGCAGTGAGAATACATCTCCACAAGAAGCTGTAGGCGAAGGGGTTGGTGTAGTTCTAGATTGGACAAACTGTAGGGTCTGGTTTGTGTTAATACCCTGAATGGTCGATGAATACCTTGTTTTATTCTGCCTGTCCCAGCAGAAATACACAGCTCTTTGGTCTCTTATGTATTTGCACCTGAAAGGCCCAGAGATCTGGCTTTAGAACCTTCTATAAGAAAAGGCAAAGAGGACAACAAAAAGCTTTCAGGCTTTCCATGAATACCCATTGCTATAAATACATACATTTGCATGTTTTCTTGGGCTTTTTTTTATTCTCCTGTGTGGATAAATCTCTCAAAATTGCATGCTGGCTTCCCATGGATTTGTTTTGAGTGTGGTGTGAACTGATGAGCTTGGATATTTTTGATGTATGATTCACTACCACATGCAGAGAAGAAAATTATATTTTGGTCCTGCAGAGCAATAAAACTAAGCAATTAGGTCTTCGTTCAGTTAATTCCTGTTTGGTGGCCGCGTGCTTTGCTACAAGAGAGTCTCAGGATTCAGCTCCATTGCAAGGCCACTTGCACTGTAAGAATTTTCTCCATGTAGATACCTCCATAATATGGCCAGGATTGCAGACTAACTCTTACCTAGGAATGAGTAATAAAACTGACAGGAAACTCTGAGAAGTTGATTAATGTAATATTCTTAGCATACTCATAGGCAAAAAAATTGTAGAGACTGATGAGAACAGTAACTTGTGTTTCTAGCAGTGGAAGGTTTTACATCCAATTATTGTAGGGTGTGGTGTGATATTGCATAGAATTCTGTAATTTTTGAATCTATTTTATTGTGGATAGGTTTGTCTCTCTCAATGTTTTGTTTGGTTTGGGTTTTTTTGGAAACGGAACTGTTTGCTGGCTGATGCCAAAATGGTTGTGAAAACCACTCATGAGTTTTCATTTCATGATTATTTTAGTTTTACCCAAACTATTCAATAAGTTTCATTCCTATTTCCTGATTAGGTTAGACTGATGGGAAATCACACTTTTTAACAAATGAGATCTGCCAAATGTCCAGTGTTTTGTTGAGTGGTGTCTATGTTTTTTCTCTTATGCAAGAAGCAGTGACAGGTGAGCTTTCTAAGGAAGCCGTAGTAGCCGCAGAAAATAGAAGTTACCATGTTCTGATAAAATTTTGATCACAAGGCTGTCATTAATAAAGCTAATGAATTGGACAGTGGCATATTCACCACAGGTTATTTCTTTTGCCAAGCAAAAAAGACTCCAAAATCTGAAGACTAAATCTTATAAAATATGATTTATAATTTTACACTGTAGCATCTCATGTTCATCATTTAGGTCATCACTATATGGGCAGTGCATTATCATTTGGTTTTGTGTTTGTTTGGTTTTTTAAGTAGGAAAAGTAGATTTTAGAGCTCCAAAGAGCAAAGTGTCTTTGACGCTCCAACCTCTTGTTATCCAATCTTTCTGAACATCCAGGGCAGCCCCATCCTGAATGCAGAATCTGGCACTTGTCTCATTAAAATTTCATCCATTTGGTGAATGCCCATCCCTGTGATTTGCCCTGGTCTGTGCAGGACTTCTCTGTCTTCAAGGGAGTCAACAGCTCTCCCAGTTTAGTGTCATCAGCAACCTTACTCAGTATGCTTTTGAGTCTGCATCCAAGTCTGAAGATCTTGTCAAGTTGGAGGATCTTGACAAGAACTGACCCTAAAATGGAGCCCTGGAGAACCCCACTAGTGACCGGTCACCCATCTGGTGTCGCCCCGTTCACCATCACCCTTTGTGCCCAGCCCATGAGCCAGTTGCTCACCCAGGGCATGATGTGTTTATCCAGCTGTGTGATGGACATTTTGTCCTGAAGGATCCTGTGAGAGGCAATATCAAAAGCTTTACTGAAATCCATAAAGATTACATCAACTGGCTTCCTTTGATCAGCTAGGGGGTTACCTTCTTATGAAAGGAAATTATTGCTGTTGGCAAGCAACAGGTCAAGGAAAGGCATCTTTCCTAGTAGGCACCCTTAGTACCTGTATCATGAAGTTATCTTCCACGTGTTCTGGGGATCTTTTGGATCTATTTGTGCAAGCTGTGGGGTATTCCTGTAGGATGTTAGCATGTCTTGGCACCATCTCTGTCAATGACTTCCTGCTCATTTGCTCCCTGCTCAGCCCACTAGGCTGAGGTGCCTGAGGCGCCTGAGGCAGAAGTGTTACTATAGCCAGCATCACGAAGGGAGAGCATCCCCCTCACAGCTCAGCAATCCCCATGGCTGGGCACTGGCTCAAAGCAGGTTGGCTGGCAAGAAACATGAGGCCTTGAGCTTCCACCTCCCTGTGCCGGGGGAAGCCCTCTGGCAGCCTTGATGCCTTCCTGAGGCATCATTATTCTCTAACTCTGCTCTACCCTCCACACTCCTGGCAAATCTGTAAGGGTTGTGACATAAAAACTGGGGAAGAGCGGGGAGAGATCAGAACAGTATCTAATGCAATCAGGGGAATAAAGATCAAGAAAGTACCTCTTGCAGCCTCTCTACTGTAGTCAGCATGCTTCTGGAGCCCTGTGCAAGTTAGATTTGAGCGTAACTTCTAATTAGGTATCTGGGTCATGTTTGACATGCTCTTGGTTCGGCATTGACGTTTCTGTGCTCCTACTTAGCTCTAAATTTGCCAGCTGTTTTCCTTAAATAATTCCACTTTCCACTAAAGGATTGTGTATCTTATGTAATTACACCCACGGTAGCGTGAGGCCAGTCATAGGGACACAGAAGTAGAAATAGCTCTGTGTTTTACACCAGCCTTGGCATTCCTTAATTGAATCATTAAAATTTGGATTCCCATATCTGCTGTGACAAGTGTCTTTAGCTCTGATGAGCTCTCACTCATAACATCTAGACTTTGTCAGTTTAGGTGCAGCTCTGTCCTCTGTTCCACTGAGTCCTCTAGGCCTTGCCTGTCAGTCAAGAAATGTCGAGATTAAATTCCTTTTCATTACTTCTCTTCTGTGGTCTCAAAGAGTTTGTTACCAATCTGGATAGATTCAGGGATGAATTGCATGAATTTTCTTCAAATAGTCTCAGGCCATGAAGTATTTTCTGAAATAAGGATTCACGTTATGTGAGCTAAACTTGTCACAGCTCTTTAGGTGCAGATTGTGAGAGCACTGGAAAAGTCATGCTGGGGTGTAGAGTGCCAGACCAGGAAAAAACTTTGCATGTGCAGTGACATGCTGGAGATTTGGCACTCTGAGACTACTGTTAAAGCAGAGTTCATTCCATTAGGGCCCATACTGTTGAAAGTTTTAAAAACAGATGTCTGATTTTGTCAACACTCACTCCTCTTTCCTGGGATTCCTGGGCTATTGTTTTCATAGAAAAGACAATGCCCATTTTAGGGACAGCTTATTTGAGAATTGTATCTGCACATTGCAGTAGGTGCCTTACTATCCCATTTTATAAGATAATTATCTTCTAAAATTAAGAAATCCTGATGCTCCTCCTCCTAATTCACCCTTTAGTTCCTGTCTGTTCTTTTTCCATCTGTGTGGTGCCTTCCACCATAGGCCTCATCCACTGGTTTCTGTAAGCCCACCTTTGAAAGACACCTACACAAAGGATGGAGAGGGACTTTTTACAAGAGCATGTTGTGGTAGGACAAGAGGGAATGGCTCAAACTAAAACAGAGTAGGTTTAGATTAGATATTAAGAAAAATACTCTTTACTGTGAGGGTAGCAAGGCATTGGAACAGTTTTCTCAGAAAAGCTGTGGATGTTCCATCCCTGGAAGTGTTCAAGGATAGGTTGGACGAGGCTCTGAGCAACCTGGTCTGGTGAAGGGTATCCCTGCCTATGGCAGAGGGGTTGGTGCTAGATGATCCTTAAGGTCCCTTCTCAAGCCGAGCCATTCTATGCTTCTATGAAAATAGTCCACATTTCTCAGGGATTAAATCCAACATGCTCTAATGTGTGGCAAGACAACACACAGGAAAGGGAGCTTGGGGGGTGTGTGAGGAGAGGTTGAAACACTGTCACACCTTGTTTGTGATGGTCATCTGCGATTGCATATTTTCATTTGTGGGTAACAGTGATTGTTTATGGGGACCTGTAGGTTTGCCCTGCAGAACAGGAGGGTGTCCTTTGCAGATGGTACTCAGACAGGTGGATTAATACGCTGCCACAGTGAGAAGTAAAACCCACAGATGCTTCGTGTCATGTCTGCGTGGGCCCATGGAGCCACCTTGCTGGCTTTGCTAAATTAAAGGAAGGTAGCATCTGCTCTTCAGCTGTGTCACTTGGCAGTACCTGATTGAGTCTGTGAGCCTGTTCCTGCCGGTGTCACTCACAGTTCATCCTGTTTGGTCCTGTTGCATAGCAAACTTTATTTCTGCAGAAGTGTTGTGGAATTCCACCACCCTAATGAAAACCTATATAGGCTAACAGTAATATGAATGGCATTTGCTTTTTTTACTTAAACTTACCCCTTATTTTTAATTCTTGAACTTTGTACATTAAGCTTTTGGTGATGAAAATGGCAATTTCATGGTATGTTTTGGGGGCATGGGATAACATACAACCTACTCTCTGTAAATAATCAGAGGGCTGCATTAGTGACAATAATGTGCAATACGGTATTTTGAGTGAGAACTTGCTGAAGATCCTTTGGCATCCAGAGGGGTCACACTGTATCTGTTTGGGGAATTTGCTGCAGGTGCTCTGTTCTGAGGTGGGTTTCTACGGAACAGTTGTGAGCAAGACTGCAGGATCCCTGCTGGTGTTGGGATATGAGTTTTCCAAAAGGGTAGCTTTTAGCAAAGCCCAGCTGTAATGGGTATCCATACATGTAGCTGTGCTTGAAACCCTCGTGGTGAAGACGGTATTTTTGCAAGTTCTCTGTAGGTGCTGGGAGGGATAGAAGGTAGGGCATGTCCTTTTCAGGTGTGTTGCTTTTCTCCTGCTTCTGCTTTTTTTCCTCATACCCTGCAGCTGCTGAAGGGACCAGTCTCACCTACTGAGATGTGAGTGTGCAGATTTCTCTGAACTGACGCTCTTGGCTGACGTGGGGCAGGTTGGCAGATGGGAAATGCAAAAGGCAGGCTCTAAGGGGTATAGTAAGAATACTCACTTTGTGTCAAACCAATGGCAACCAGCAAAGCTCTGGCCATGAGTCCTGTAGTGGATATCTAGGGTAGTATATAAGAAAAAAGGCAATATTCAGCAATATTATGGAGGTATGTTGCTCAGTCTCCAGCTGTCTGGACTGAGGGACATCATGGGGGTCACAGTCAGATGTTTTGCCATTCTACACCGATTCAATTGTGTTTACATTTTTGAGCTCTATGGTACAAATGGTTTTATCTCACAGTAAAGAAAAAAAAGCCTTTTAGGAAGTAGTTTGGAGTATGATTAAATATTTTCAGGGTTTTACATTGACACACATAAAATCCTGAAAATGTACACTTTTTTAGCTTGTGTGTGACAGACACAAAGGTGTGCTGCCAGAGACATGGGTTTTGGTGTTTGACTGAAAAAATTTTCAGGTTAACATGTAGATGTGTAAAGCAGTTCTTCGCTCCTTTCCTGACTAATACAGACTAAGAGTTGGACTAGCTCAATTGTAGATCCCTTTGAAATTAAGATTTTGGTTGTATTCTAGTCAAGTAACCACCCCAGTTAGTTAGCTGAAGAGACTGGCTGAGAACACTCTTTTGTAGTGCTAGTGCTATGGAGAACCAATTGCTCTGTGCAGAAAGATTCTGCACTGATTGCCTTCAACAGGATCATCTCACCTTTACTGTCTCAGCATGCTTGAAGGTTTCATCTTTCTCTGCAGTTCAAGGAAATTAGTCAACCTTCCTTATCCCATCACATCCCACCTGAACATGCTCAACATGTTACTACCCTTGTTTGCTACTTGACATCATTCCTTTTTTCTTCTCTCTGGGCTCTGCTTAAGTCACATGGGTGATTTTAGCCTTTTATGCTTGTTTAGGATCATGATGAATGGTGGAATTTTGATACAAAACTTGTTTTGTTTGGCTTTTGTTTTTTTGGTTTTTTTTCTTTTAGATTTTGGATTTACAGATATAGCTGGAATGTACAAAAAAATTAAAAAATCCACCAAGTGTGTGGCTTACAGTTAATAAAATACATGCCCTGCAGAATGTTTTGTCCCTTTAATGTAGCATTAGTGAGTACATTCATGAAAGAAATTGCCCACTTACCTTTAAGGGATCATTTTGATATGTGTCATTGGTCATTTTTAATAAAATCTCCGCAGTACTGGAAGACTGATGTGACTTATATAGCTCTTTATTTTACTGTGTATGAAATAAAATGTTCCCACTTTGTGGATTTTTTTTTTTAATGTATAATTTTACACATGAAAACATAACAAAAGAAAAAAAATGGGCCCTGAACTAAAGAAAAAATAGGTTTTCCTATAAATCTTAAATTGTTTTACAAAGTTTTGACTGGTGAATTGTAAGGTAAAAAGTAATAATCTGATGAATTATAGAATTTATTCTGGGCCTGTATTCCAGCTCAAGAAAGAGATGAATGCTTGAAACCAATCTCAGGCTCCTCCAATATCTCTGTGGCTAGGTGAAACACTTGAAGTGCCCTTGAAATAAGCCTGGCATTAAAAAATGGCTCTAACCATTATGCCAATACATCTTGTCAAAAGCTGGTTAGATGTAGGTTCCTGAGGGCTTTTCAGTTTTAAAAATGGAACACAAAGCTCTAAAGTAATTCTGAAACTTGTGTGCAGTGTATTTTTTTAAAAATTCAGAAAGGTTGTCTCTAGGACAACTTTTTGTTGTGTTGGTGTTGACATCCTTTGTAGTCAGGAGATGTAACGAATCTGTCCGGGGTAGTTCTCAAAAACACAAAGTGTTATTAGCCTGCCATGGCCCAGTTTTAATTTGAGGGGAATGTCTTTGTGTATTTAGGGAGGCAAAGGGATGCAAACAACGAGAGAAGAAAAGGGGAAACAGGCAAGGAAATGCATTTGTTTTACTTTCCGACTTATTACTTTAGAATACCAAATTACAGGCAGCATACAAATGCACAACAATTTAGTTTCATAAAAGGGAGCATTCTACACTAGCATAAAAATGCAATTGCTTCAAAATAGGTTTAAGACAAAAATACGCATTTAATAACCAGATGATAAAACTGAAGAGATTTTAATGGAAAAAAAACCCCCAACTGTTGAATCTAAGCTAGCTGGAGACCTACTTATCTCCATTCCTGATATCCTGATAGCCACTGATTATACATCTTGCTAAAAGGATAAAAGCCCCTATTATTTTTTTTTCTACAGATCCACTTTTCTTACATTATCTTAATACTGAGAAAGCAATCAAGCCCCATCAACATATGGCTGTTTTCATTGGGATGTGCTTTGGCAGGGGCTGCTTTGGGTTTGCATGGAGCTCTCAGTCTGCACAGGGAGGGACTCACTAGTGGTCAAACTGGTCTATGTTTAGAAGCAATTATATTCTTCCCTCACACCAGAGCTTAACCAAGATTTCCCAGCCATGGCAGCTTGGTGTGGTGACATTTGCTGGGCCAGCGAGGCAGCTCTGGTGCTACAGAGAGGGTAGACAGGGTCACACCGAAGTCACCTGTATTAAAAGCCTCAGAAGTGAAAGAGTTGAAAGAGTGATAAGCAGCTAGAAGTGCCTCCTGTGGTACCCGCTTCCCCATGCTGGATTGCTGGCCCTCATGGCAGTCTGGCAGTGCAGACACCCTTTCTTCTGCAGCCGGACATTCAGGTGATCTAGGATCTCCTGTACAGGGTGCTCCTGCAGCTTGGGAACCCCACTTGAATAACTGGTGTGCCACATGGCCCAAAAGGTGCTAACTGGCCATCCCTGCCCATAGTGCTTCAGATGGGCATTGCCAACAACTGTCTAGTTCTAGACCATCTGCAAATACTTGAATTTTTTTCTCCTTGTTGCCCGTGGTAAACCTACTGTATGCTCTTCTGCTCTGCTTCCAGGACTTGATTGCATATCCTGAAGCAGTTTCTTTACACATTTAATCTGAAGTGGTAGTGAAATAAACATAGCCTTTTCATTTTGTGTTTTCATTTCAAATAATGGAAAAATCTGTTCTCCCATTGAGTCTTTATGTTGTAAAAGACCTTTAAGACGATTGAGTCCAGTCATTAATCTAACACTGACAAGTCCACTGTTAAACCACTGTTTAACAGTGGTTAAATCACTGTTCCTGAGTGTCCCATCCACATGTCTCTTACCTCTCTGTTATCTCCAGAGATAGTAACTCAATCACTTCCCTGGGCTGCCTGTTCCAATCCTTGATAACCTTGTAAGTGAACAAATTTTTCCTAATATCCAATCTTCTAGCCTTATCGCTTGTTACATGGGAGAAGAGGCCATCCATCGCCTTGCTACAACCTCCTTTCAGAGGAGTCGTAATTTTAGAGAGTGGTAAGGTCACCTCTGGGCCTCCTCCAGGCTGAACAGTTCCTCAGCTTCTTGTCTTGATTGGAGGCCAGAATTCTGTTTCCCATGGGCTGCAGGAAGAGTGGGAGAACAGTTTAACCATGTTGAAATAAGTATCTTAAATTGTGTTCTTTTGATCTGTTTATGTTCTACTCATAAAATGCAGTCACTAGGGAGAGGCTTCAAGTTGTTGGCCTTTTTCTTATTTTTTCTGGAGGTTTCTGTGATGTCTTGTAGCAGGCTGACCCTGGCTGGACACCAGGTGTCCATCAATGCACCATCATTTCTTCTCCTCAGCTGGACAGGAGAGAGAAAACGTAACAAAAGTCTCACAGGTCAAGATCAGAACAGGGAGAGATCACTCCCCAGTTATTGTCATGGGAAAAACAGACTCAACTTGGGCAAATCAAATCAGAGTAGGGTAATGAGAAATGAACCCAAATATCTTAATAACCTTATCCCAGAGACACTATAACCTCCACTGCTGGGCTCAGCCTATGCCAGTGGCAGACCCCTCTTGGAGCCAGCAGGCACTGGTTCTGTTGGACACAGGGGAAACTTCCAGCAGCTTCTCACAGAAGCCACATGTGTAGCCCTCCTGCTGCCAAAACCTTGCCATGCCAATCTGATCCACATGCATAAAGGGCTTGTTTTTTACTGTGAGCTGATAGTCTCAGTGAAACCTCACAAGAGCAGACTCCAGACTTGGACTCACAAGACCTGCTATGACAGGTATTTTTAAGACCCAGGTCTAAATCTAAGGAGAATTAAAGTCATAACACCAAAAGCATCTCTGGCAGAAACACAGTTTGCCAGAGGAGCATTCTGGGATTTTATAAGTGTAATTTGAAGAAAGATTGATTTTATTTTTTTTAGTGGGACATTGAGGGAAAACTGGAGATGCTGATTGTATCTTGCAGTGTTGGATGCTGGGAGGGTGTGTTGAAGGATGAGGATAAGTCACTGCCATGAGAGAAGTTTATTTAAGAGTAGGTCAATAATTTGTCATGTTGTACTGCACTTTATAATAAGGCTGTCATCTCCACATCTGTGACATGACTATCTGTTTTCAAATTTAAGTGCATAAAAGACCCCCCTCATGACTTTAGGAAGCAAGTATCATCTCTTGCTTTAACTTCTTCTCTCACCAGACCAGCTTGTGGCAGCAAATTGTTGTTTTAGCCACAGTCTGGCAGTCTTTGCTTGGGCTTTGCAGCAAGTGTGGTCAGAGCCATGAAGGGAAGCTGTTACTCGAATGCGTGCTTGGTTTCAAATTTGCGTGTCCATGTTGTAGTCTGATCATGTTTGCACAAGACAGCCTGTGAGTAAGCTGGCACCATAATGTAAATACTGCTCTTTCAATTTGTTCTCTCAAGTTGGAAACAATATTCTGAGTTACCTGCCTTGGGACCTACTGTAGCTTGCTCTGAGAATAGTGTTAGAAAAATTTGCACAGCACCAACAGGTTTCAGTCTGTGAAAATAAAAACAGAAATGAGCCTTTACAGAGTGGGGATTCTGCACAGCAGAATAGGACTGGGGGAACTTTGGCAAGAATTGGTATTAATGTTCAACACTATGAAGCTGCAAGGCATTTTATGTTTTCCAGTGTTAAGTAAACATGAATTAATTAATCTTTACAGCTCTCCTAAAAGACATTACACTTTCTCCAGCCATGTATTTGTCCTTCAGAAGCATTATGTGTGGTCTTTCCCAAGCCATACAGAAATGTACCAGAATGGAAGTTTGGATTTCCCTGATGAAGTCCAAGTGCATCCAGTGGCAGAGAAAAACTTTGCCATTATTTATGTCTCACATTCAGGTATATGTATGGAATATTACAGAATTCAATGGAAAGCATGTTCACATATCTTAGATTAGCATTTGACCACTTAGATTTTGTAAGCAAAATTTATTTTTGTATACCTGTAGTTGTTTTCAACATCTGTGTTCTTATTCCTTGGGCCTGTTTTTTACAGGCTTATCCTCTTGCTTCTTGTATATTTTCTCCATCGACTTCTACTACTCTTTCCCCCTTCTAACTTGCCTCCGTACGTGAAACATAAACTAATGGAGTGTGAACAGGCTGAGAAGCTTATTTCAGAATAAATCACTATATTGGATAGAATCTGCTGAGCTTGTGAGATACCATGGTTGTAAAAAGTGACCTGACATGCTTTCAGCTGGCTTCATCAGAGTTGTGACAGTGCCATTAGCAAGGCAGTTGCTACAATACCCAAAATGCTGGATACAGCAAGGGCAGGAGAAGGCACAGCTGCTCTGTTGGAGCAGCATGATTGCAGTTGTCTGAAGAAATTTGGCAATTTTTAGCCAAGGAATATGAGGTGTAGTCAGAGTTACTCTACACACATTACCATGTGGATGAGGAGGAAAGACAGTTCTTTTCCAGAATAACTCTGGGTTTCAGACTTGGTAATTTTATATTTTCATAGAAAAATATAATGCCACTTGGGCTGCCTTTGATGTGTCAGAGTTAATTTGACCTGTAATTTTTTTGTATGGCCTTTGGAAGAGTATTTTTTTACTGAGATTGATGTAGCATTTGCAATATTATATGTGTATTCATGATTCTTCCACCTAATCTGGTGTCACTGAGTTACCTTGCTTTTTGTACAGTGGGATTTCTGGTCCCAAATCCTCCAAACATCATGTTTGTTCTTGCAGAGGGGATCATGCAATGAACAATCCAGCAATTAATCTCTCAGTTGTGTTCCTGAAGAGGAACTATATGAGTATACAGAGACAAAGCTATGGATTCCTGTATTTTTATCTAATTTTTAGTGCCTGCTTCTATGTGACAAGACATTTTGTTAGTCAGAGGTGATTTCTTTATAATTTCTTTCCCTTCAGTTTAACACGATCTCTTTTTGGATCTGACTTTGTTTACTTGTTTCTATTACATTGCTAGGCAGACGGATTTGCTGTAATACTTCCAACATTTACTTTTTTCTTCAAAACTTTTGTTCCTCAATACATTCTGTACCTTTTGCTGCTTACATTTCCTCTCTCTTGATTCAGCTTAATTCATAAGGTCATAGCTTTAACCCTGTTTTAGATGTTTTATTTTCCTCTTGGAGAACAAAAGAAGTTCAGGTTACAGATGTTCAGCTGTATGAGTTTTCTTTTTGTGCCCAGGCTTTGCCTTTGCCTCCCCTGCGCCACATAAGTGAATTTGTTCATAAAAGACAAGGTCTATAGCATAGTAAAACACTCAGTATTTTCAGTCTGTCCTGCAAATATTTCCATGTGTACCCGACTTTGTTCTGAGAGCAGGCCAGTGAGCTGGCTGTGCTGGGACAGGCGACTGCTTGGCAGCTCTCCCTGACCAGTGGGACAGGAGTGCTGCATCTGTTTGTTGTCATCTTTCTCGGGGACTTGATGCAAGATACTGGTGACTTGTTGAGGAAAAAGAGGACATCGCACATCTGAATGTGTTCCTTCTGAGCGTGTGGTGCTGGGGTGAAAGTGAAAAGCAAGCAGAGGATAAAAAAGGCATTCCCCTGCTCTGCCTTCGCATGCTTGTTCTGAGATACAACCTGATGGTGCAACCTGTTGTATTTTACC
Organism: Parus major; assembly: GCF_001522545.3. NCBI lineage: Eukaryota > Metazoa > Chordata > Aves > Passeriformes > Paridae > Parus > Parus major. The sequence goes on along the minus strand of NC_031774.1, from coordinate 26,947,881 downwards.
GTTTTATTGCAATTCTGTCTCTTGACTGCCTGGAACCTTTTCCTCTTACTTCTCTTCCCTGTGAGTGGCTTCAGTGGACACAGCGCTCCTCTCTCTCTCCTGTCTGTCTCCCGGGGAGTGGAAAGGACAGGACAGTCCCCGCTTCTTTCCGCCCGTAGTCTGTGTTTGCTGTCCTTACCTCTGAAATCGGTCACGTCTGAGCACGATGAGCGGTACTTAGAAGAGGGGTGTGGGTTCCATCTGGTTTTCCAGCGGCCTCGCCTCCCACGGCGGTTCCCGGGGAGCCGGCAGCAGGCGGCTTTGCTTTGGGGGCAGATGCCTGTGCCCGGAGCCCCACGGCCCCGGTGCCGCCCCCCATTCCATGGATAACACCACCGCTCCCACTCCATGGGTAACACCACCGCTCCCATTCCATGGACAACACCACTGCTCCCATTCCATGGATAACACCACTGCTCCCATTCCATGGATAACACCACCGCTCCCATTCCCTGGATAACACCACCGCTCCCATTCCACGGGTAACACCACTGCTCCCACTCCATGGGTAACACCACCGCTCCCATTCCA